>NC_068355.1:53514940-53629940 GCF_020536995.1 Dreissena polymorpha | reverse complement strand
GGGACGAAGACCGGCTGTCGGTGCTTAGAGTTCTTTTTCCGTCTGCGTTGTTTCTAGCGGTTGTAACGTTTATTCACTACTGCCTCGAAGCAAAACTCATGACCCGACGGCATACACGAATCATTTTGACTCTGAAGTTTGGAGAGCTGCAGGCGCTTGAGGAATGTATCACCGCTCTCACCCACTTCCGGCGCACTGTTGAAAACCGGCTCGTTTTCGCTTTTTAATGGCATCCTCTGGCTGCAGGGAATCGTGCGGTCCGGTATAACCAACGTGGAGATCATCGTGCTCTCTTCCTGACTGTTACCAACTAAAGTGAACGTCACATCTTTTCTACCCGAGTCGTCTGAACCACTCTCTTGTACCGCTTCCATCAGATTGTCTTCTTGGTTTCCGGCGTGAGATCCCTTTTGTACTAGAAATACACGCCGGGGAGTCAATGTATCCTTTGTGTAATTTGAACGATTAACTGCATCCGTTTTTGTCTTCTTTTCTGAGTGTGTGTTTCGGGTTCTGCTATTTGTGCACATCTTGATCGTAGCGTTATCCACTCCCTGAAGCACATCCGGTCTGGGCAGGATTATCGCTGAATTACCCATCACATGCTTCTCAATGGCGTGGTATTTGTAGCGCGGTAGCTTGTATGTTAAGGGAGCGGCCGGTGTCGCCTGAGTCAGTAGTTGTTGTGCAAGGTAGGGGGCGTTGTTCACGACCGGAATGCTGTGCACGGTGTAGTCGGGCTGCTTCCTGTTTTGATAAATGTCTTGTGAAACGTTCGATGTAATTTCTTCTTTGTTTCCGATACGTTTATTCCGATTATCTCTTTGTCTTTGTATCTTTAACTCTAAGTCGAATGAATATGATTTTCCCTCGACCAGTTCCGATGATAAATCTTCGATATCGTTATGGTTGACGATCTTATCGTTCAGCGTTCTCACTTCTTCTGCTTCTTCCACAATCATGTGAAGTAATCTCTCGTACTCTGATGTCGTTAACTCGGTTGAGTCGAATCTCTCTAGTTCTCTGGATATAAGGTGACGATGACCGTCGCGCATCGCAATGAGCTTGTTCAGCTGCATATTTCGACTCTTAACTAGTTTGTCATGGCACCAAAATGTCTTGTGATCGTATAAAAAGAAGAAAACGTTGTGTCTAGTTCTGAATCTATTTCAAAACTCAATGTATAAAAACAACGAACTCACAGTTATGACGTTAACGTAACGTGACGTTCCGCACAATGGCGCGAAAGCGTCGTAACATGAACAAATTCCCAACAGCAAGTCATGATCAATGTACCTATGAAGTTTCATGATTCTAGCCCCAAGCGTTCTTGAGTTATCATCCGAAAACCACCTGGTGGACGGACCGACCTACCGACCGACCGACCGACATGAGCAAAGCAATATACCCCCTCTTCTTCGAAGGGGGGCATAATAATTTAAATTTCTTGAGAAAACCACGCGACATTTAAACAGTGCTTCAAGTCATGCCAAATAATTTAAGTTTATTTACTACAATTGCATGCCAAATTCAAAACCAAATCAGAATATTAAAAGTAAAAGGTGCTTACCTCTAATTCCACGTCCATATTGAGAAAAATCACAATAAGTATTGCTTATAATTTTACTTTCATGTAAACTTGCTTCGGTAAAAATAGCACGAAATGTACGCAGAAATCTTTGACGTCATTTTCTTGATGACGTTGTAAATGTCAATAAGGCAGGTTTTCTCACGACGCGATACATACAGCTTTAACTATATATATATATATATATATATATATATATATATATATATATATATATATATATATATATATATATATAGTTAAAGCTTATCCCAAGATACCTTATCAACAGTACACATGCACAATACTAGAGTAAACACTTTTTGGGAAAGTGTGATAGCTTACAAAACATAGAGACATGCAATTCCATCAACTTAACAGATTTCACTTGTTTCCATGGTAACAGACCTGTTTGTTCCTTTCAGGAAGGTTGAGAGGCTCATCCCCACATAGAATTGTGGCCCCCTCCTGTCTGGCAATATCCACGTACCCCCTGACCTTGGCTAAGTGCTCCTTACTGATAAGGGCCCCCATGAAGGAGTCAGGGGATTTTGGGTCCCCTACAACCAACTTCCTGCAAATCAAACAAAAAGCGTTGATGACAAGTTTAGCCTTGTTCTTGGAAAGCACGGCTTGATGTATTTGTGTAAAGTGTTGTCCTTAAGTAGCCTATGCAGTCCACACAGGGTTATCAGGGACAACACTCTCTACATACATGAAATGTTTCGCTTCAAGGAAGTATCACTTATGTAATTTCAAATGTGGAAGAAAGTGTTGTCTGTGATCAGCCTGTTTAGACTGCGCTGGTAAATCTATGACAACATTTTACGCACATTCATTAAGTCCAGTTTTCCCAAAGCGAGGCTCAATTCATACTATTTATCCTATAAGTACTTCAGCCATATACATCGAATAACAAACCATAGCATACATTTTAGGTTTATTAAATCTCTGATTTAAGCACTCAATTATTGTCCCCTACCGGTGAAACCGGAGGGGACTTATGGTTTGCACTCCGTCTGTCCGTCAGTCTGTCTGTCAGTCAGTCAGTCCGTCACACTTTTCTGGATCCTGCGATAACTTTAAAAGTTCTTAATATTTTTTTCATGAAACTTGAAACATGGATAGATGGCAATATGGAGATTATGCACGTCATTTCATGTTGTGCCTACGTCAAAAATTCTGGTTGCTATGGCAACAAATAAAAAAAATATTTATTTTTTTTACTGACAATGGTGGAGTTTCACCGGTAGGGGACCATATTGCTTGGCAATCTCTTGTTCTATACATCATACCAACTTTTGAAGTATACAAAAAAGAAAGTTCTTCAAATTTGAAACCATAGCTATTTTGTTAATTTTACAAGAGAATATTTGTATGCCCTTTATATGATATATGAGCAAATGATTGAATTGCAAGTATTAATTTTATTAACTAAATATGCTCAAAATACGGTTGTTTTGGTTTTGCTACAATTTTCAAACCACAACATGAACAATTGTTACAGAGTAATAATGTGCCCAGCACATAGGAACACAGGTAAAATATTTCATGATTTAACCCTTTACCACACAGAAGCAAAGTGAACATGGCTATATGCAACCTGCATAAAACCAGAACAGTCTTGGAGTAAATATATGCAGTTTCTTGCTCATCTCTATTTTAAGAGTTCGAAATGCAGTCTTTGAAACCATTATCTATTAAGAAAGGTATTTAATTTGATTTAATTTTTAAATAAACTTCAAACCCATCAAAATGCTTATCTGAGACGTAAAAGGTTAACTAAGATATAAATGATCAGCTGGCATACTTGGCCTCTTGCACAAATCTCTCCAGGAACTTCTGATAGATTCCACTCTGCACATAGATCCGGCTTGTACACAGGCAGATCTCTCCTTGGTTTGTAAAGCTGGACCTAAGAGCATTATACAGAAAACGTTGCTAGACATGTACTTTGACATAAAAATTATGCAGAAAACATTATTAGAAAATGTACCTTCAGATTAAAATTATGCATACAATCATGTCTGGACATGTACTTAAACATTAAAATTACACTGACGACATTTCTGGACATGCATCTTGAAATAAAATTATTCAAAAGTAAAGCAAAATTGATCATGCTGACTGACTTTTCTATGCGCAACAAATTATGTTTAATTCCAGATATACTGTTTTCTCCACACACAGGCTGGGCAATTTTTGTTCATAATTAACCTTAAGTTTTTACATGGTCGAAAGTATAAACAATAAGTAGTGCAAGATCCAATTCCATCTGTTTGAACACAGAAACTTCTACAACATATTCCACAATGGTCAAAAAGACAAACACTACCGTTTTGCTAAAACAGTTCACAGAAGAAATTCTTTTCTTTACAATCATCTAAATATTAAGGATATTCAGCTGTTTAAGTTTTAACAAAGTCCACCAAGCAGTTAAAGAATAGTTAAAGACACACACTTTTCAGAATAATATACATGTATTCTGAAGTGGAGAAATAGAAAAGGTCCATAATTCAGCAAATACTGGTATTGGTAAATATTCCTTTCTGTACAATCATAGGTGTATTAAGGTCATTCAGCTGCAAATGTATGAGAGAAATATGGAAGCAGTTACAGAGGAGTTGAGTATGAAACATTTTGAAGCTTATATATTTTTAAGTGAAAGAATAGACAAATGGTCATAAGTCTGGGGAAAAAACTAGTTGAAGTTCATGGTTCATACATGTGGATTTGTTATATGCTTTTTTAAGATTTGAGCTGGTGACCAAGTTGTTGTATGCGCATGACCCAGATTCAAACGTATGCGTAATATTTTCATGAGTGAGTTTGACAAATGTCTTCTAGAGCGATATAGTTTTTTAACAGAGATTGGAACCAGCGACCTAACTTTGTGTGTGCACATTACCCAGATTCAAATCTAGCAAGATAAACATTCTGATCAGGTTTTATCAAGATTGGATGAACATATGACTGCTAGAGTGTGAACAAGCTAAATTTGACAACGCATGACTCACAATACTGGACATAGACTGACCACAAAAGCTCAGCATGAGCACTTCTTTCTCAGGTGAGCTAAAAACAAGGCATGACAAAAAAGTCTTTATAACCTGACTGTAGTGGCGACGCATTTTTCAAAATCAGCATCATTGAATATTATGGCTGGATTTTTCCCACCCAACTGAAATCAAGTGTAAACATTGTCTGGCATTTATTAGAGGAGATATATTATGTTCTAAGCACTAAATTAAGACACATACTATTAGATATAGCTTAGATTGCTCTACATTGCTCAAAAGAATTAAAGATATGTAGATGGTCACACACATTTGATATTATTTTGAAATTTCGTCACCTGTTTCTGAGGCACAATTTTCAAACTTATACTTTAACTGGAACTTAGTACCATTTGTTTAAGTATATCATAGAATTAGCTAGTATAAGGGACATGTCCAAACTTCTGGCTGCTTTGTTGTTGTTTTGGACAAAATGATTACATAAATTCTCATGGGGGGTTAAACAAGAGCTGTCAGAAGACAGCGCGCTCGACTATTTGAGTGCTTGACAGTTTAACGTAAGCCATCATGGGGAAATTGTTCATATTCAATAAGGTCAAGGTAATATAGTCATATTCTAATTGGAAGAGGACCATAATTGAAACATATTGATCGCTATGTTTTAAAGAACTTGTACTTTACTAAACAATTCTGAGTTCAGGTATATTTTCCACAATCTATTGAACATTTGTAAGGACATAAAACAAAGTAATAAGATTTTATTTCAAGTTTGATAGCAATAGCTTGGGTGGGATGGTCCTTCCAAAATGAAATAAATCAATATTTGTGGGTTTTTTACAATGTTTAAAAAAACAAGAGCTGTCACCATAGGATGACTTATGCCCCCTATAAACGCTTGCTAGAAGTTATTAGCTTTTTTCGAAACCTAAACACAGATTTCGAAATCTAAACGCGGACCTTAAGTTCAAGGTCAAGGTCACAGGTGTCAAAATTTTTGTGCGTATGGAACGGCCTTGTCTATATACACATGCATACCAAGTATGAAGGTTATATCTCAAGAGACATAGAAGTTATGAGCATTTATCGAAACCTAAACGCAAAGTGTGACGGAAAGACAGAGAGACGGACAGACAGACGAAAAAGGGGCATAAAAATCTTTTTGGGTGGGGGGTGGGGTGGGGGTGGAGAGGGGGTATAATGTGGAGGGGGTGGTCATTTATTAGATTATCTTTCAAAATAAGAAAAACTAGAAATGGCGCGGCAGAGGCCGACGCGTATCCCCACGCCGAATGTTTGACCTAGGTGTGCCCCAGGGTTGGTAATGGGGCCATGCATAGCTGAGATTGACCGTATTGTCATAAGAGAAGTTCATCATCAATTAGAAGTGAATTGGTGTAGAAAAGAAGAAGTTATAGTAAAAGGCAATTTTGGGTGGGTGTGACATATGTGGGCAGGGCGCCCCAGGGTTGGTAATGGGGCCATGCATAGTTGAGATTGACCGTATTGTCATAAGAGAGGTTCAGTATCAATTTGAAGTGAATCGGTGTAGAAATGAAGAAATTATAGTAAAAGGCAATTTTGGGTGGGTGTGGTCTATGTGGGCGGGGCGCCCCAGGGTTGGTAATGGGGCCATGCATAGTTGAGATTGACTGTATTGTCATAAGAGAAGTTCAATATCAATTTGAAGTGAATCGGTGTAGAAATGAAGAAATTATAGTAAAGGCAATTTTGGGTGGGTGTGGTCTATGTGGGCGGGGCCCCAGGGTTGGTTATGGGAACATGCATAGTTGAGATTGACCCTAATGTCATAAGAGAAGTTCAGTATCAATTTGAAGTGAATCCGTGTAGAAATGAAAAAATTATAGTAAATGGAATTTTTTGGTGGGTGTGGCCTATGTGGGCGGGCGCCCCAGGGTTGGGATTGGGGCCATGCATAGTTGAGATTGACCCTAATGTCATAACAAAAGTTCAGTATCAATTTGAAGTGAATCCGTGTAGAAATGAAAAAATTATAGTAAATGGAAATTTTTGGTGGGTGTGGCCTATGTGGGCGGGGCGCCCCAGGGTTGGGAATGGGGCCATGCATGGTTGAGATTGACCGTATTGTCATAGGTGAGGTCCAGTATCAATTTGAAGTGAATCGGTGTAGAAATAAAGAAGTAAATGTAAAATAACCTAAAAAAATGAGTGATAATTTCTGACGCGGCCCCACCCCAACCCCTATAACTTTTGACCCAGGGGTCAGATCAAAATTCCAAATAGTGCAGGGTCGCACATATGCTCATAGCTACCATGTGTGTAAATTTCAAGGTTCTAGTGCTTTTAGTGTAGGAGGAGATAGTGGCCAGGACGGACGGACAGACGGACGGACAGACGGACGGACAGACGGACGGACGGACGGCGGAGATCACCACAATATCCCCACCTTTTTTTCAAAAAGCGTGGGGATAAAAAAGGAAAAACAAGAGCTGTCACCGTAGGATGACATATGCCCCCTATAAACGCTTTGATAGAAGTTTTGAGCATTTTTCAAAACCTAAACACAGATTTTGAAACCTAAACGCAGACCCTTAGTTCAAGGTCAAGGTCACAGGGGTCAAAATTTGTGTGTGTATGGAAAGGCCTTGTCCATATACACATGTATACCAAATATGAAGGTTATATCTCAAGGGAAATAGAAGTTATGAGCATTTTTCGAAAACTTAACACAGATTTCGAAACCTAAACACGGACCCTAAGTTCAACGTCAAGGTCACAATGGTCAAAATTTGTGTGCGTATGGAAAGGCCTTGTCCATATACACATGTATACCAAATATGAAGGTTATATCTCAAGGGACATAGAAGTTATGAGCATTTTTCGAAACCTAAACACAGATTTCAAAACCTAAACGCGGACCCTAAGTTCGAGGTCAAGGTCACAGGGGTAAAAAAAATTGTATGTATGGAAAGGCCTTGTCCATATACACATGCATACCAAATATGAAGGTTATATCTCAAGGGACATAGAAGTTATGAACATTTTTTGAAACCTAAACGCATATTTTGAAACCTTAACGCGGACCCTAAGTTCAACGTCAAGGTCACAGGGGTAAAAAAATGTGTGCGTATGGAAAGGCCTTGTCCATATATATATGCATACCAAATATGAAGGTTATATCTCAAGGGACATAGAAGTTATGAGCATTTTTCGAAACAAAAACGC
This sequence comes from Dreissena polymorpha, assembly GCF_020536995.1. Taxonomy (NCBI): domain Eukaryota; kingdom Metazoa; phylum Mollusca; class Bivalvia; order Myida; family Dreissenidae; genus Dreissena; species Dreissena polymorpha. The sequence continues at coordinate 53,622,152 of NC_068355.1, read as the reverse complement.
AGATTTCAAAACCTTAATGCGGATTTTAAGTTCAAGGTCAAGGTCACAGGGGTAAAATTGTTTGTGCGTATGGAACGGCCTTGTCTATATACACATGCATACCAAGTATGAAGGTTATAACCAAGAGACATAGAAGTTATGAGCATTTATCGAAACCTAAACGCAAAGTGTGACGGAAAGACAGACAGACAGACAGTCCAATCACTATATGCCACTTTTTCTTCGAAAAGGGGGCATAAAAATCTTTTTGGGTGGGGATTGGGGTTGGGGTGGAGAGGGGGTATAATGTGGAGGGGGTGGTCATTTATTACATTATCTTTCAAAATAATACATATACATATGCATACCAAATATGAAGGTTATATCTCAAGGGACATAGAAGTTATGAGCATTTTTCGAAACCTAAACGCAGATTTCAAAACCTTAGCGCTGACCCTAAGTTCAACGTCAAGGTCACAGGGGTCAAATTTTTTGTGCGTATGGAAAGGCCTTGTCCATATACACATGCATACCAAATATAAAGGTTACATCTCAAGGGACATAGAAGTTATGAGCATTTTTCGAAACCTAAACGCAAAGTGTGACGGACAGACCAACAGATGGACAGACAGTCTGATCACTATATGCCCTCCTTCGGGGGCATAAAAATGTGTTTGTTTGTTGTTGTTTTTTTGGGGGGTGGATTCTGGGGTGGGGATGGGGGATGGTTTGGGTGGAGTCCATTGTGGTATGTCAGGCAAGTGTTGTATTGTCAAAGTATGAATCAAATCTGATCATAAATAAAGAAGTTATGGCAATTTAAGCAAAATTTATTAATTTGACCTTGAGAGCCAAGGTCATTCAAAGGTCAAGGGCAAATTCCACTTGCCAGGTACAGTACCCTCATGATAATAAGAAAGTATTTGAAATTTGAAAGCAATAGCCTTGATACTGTAGAAGTAAAGTGGATCTAAACACAAAATTTAATAAAATATTCAAAGTGACTAAGTCAAAAAAGGGCCATTATTCCGTTGAAATGCCAACAACAGTTATGTAACTTTTCCTGTAAAGTCCCCTTTATGATAGTTAGTGAGTGTTCCAAGTCTGAAAGCAATTATAGCTATGATACTTTAGGAGTAAAATGTACCAACACACAAAACATAACCAAATGTTCAATTATCAAAGTATAAAAGGGGCCATAATTCTGTTAAAATTCCAGTCAGAGTAACATTACTTAGCCTGCACAGTCCCCTTATTATAGTTAGTAAGTGTTGCAAGTATGAAAGAAATGGCTTTGATACTTTAGGAATAAAGTGCAGTTTAACACAAAACTTAACCAAATTTTCAATTTTCTAAGTGAAAAAAGGGCCATAATCCTAACGAAATACTTGATACAGTCTGCTCTTGTTTATAGATTTGGGTCATGCTGGTAAAGAAGTATGCAAAATATGAAAGCAATATGTTAAGGGACTTAGAAAATATGTGAGGTGGTACGCAAACTTTAACATAGATTTATCAATAATATGAATATTTTAAGTGAAAAAAGGGCCATAATTCTTACAAAATGCTTGATACAGTTGTCTGCTCTTGTTTTTATATTGGGGTCATGTCGGTAAAGAAGTATGCAAAATATAAAAGCAATATGACAAGGTACATAGGAACATTGAAAATATTTGTGGTGGTCGCAAAATTTAACATTGTCCAACGCTAACGCCAGGGTGAGTATATATATATATATATATATATATATATATATATATATATATATATATATATATATATATATATATATATATATACATATATATATATTAGAAATGCAAGAGGTTAACCGGTTAACCGGTTAACCTACCGAAACGACAGTTAACCGGTAATATTTTCGGGAAAAGGTTAACCTGGAAAAAATATTTGATTATGTTTTTTTCATGGAATAAATCGTACGATTTTACTTTTGTGTGAGACATACTGCCAACTTGCGCTGGCTTCTAGTTAAAACAAAATGACGCACCATCGACGGTAATAAATAACGTGTCAACAATCAAATTAATAAAAACAATAAATCAATATCTTTGTGATAACAAATAGGGGGTACGTTTTGATAACTGACACGATTGTTTTGTTTAACTCGCGAAAATTTAACTAGCGAATTGCGGGGAGTCGGAGCAAGTAGCATAGACGTAATTGTCAAGTTTATTGAACTCGCGATAAAAAAAAAACAGTTGAAACATTGGACGGTGTTTTGTAAACCAATATCCAACACTGATTGCTCGCGAAAATTTCGTGTTAATAAGTAATAATTTTATCAAGAATTGCATACGTAGTTAATTTTTTGTCGAGTTAACGTCGTTCTTGTTTTTCAGAAATTATGATTATTATTATAATTTACGTCCAACGATTCCACCATTACCGTCCGATGCAAGTATTATTAATCAAAGCAAATTATTATGTAATTAAATAATTAAACATCAATTAAAAATATGTAAACAAAATAAAGCCTCAAAATTTAGTATTTGTGTAATTGATTAAAATTTGCGCGCTATGGTACGTTAACAAACATACGTAACTATCAGTATTTGAGATGATAATACTTAGCTACTTCGCTATTAAATAAATGTACTGATTAATTGAAAGGACAATCACATTTCTATATTGAGAAATTTTGAGTTTCAAAAATTGAAACAGAATGAACAAAGGAACACACCATTTTTGTGAGCGATACGACGCGAACGTAATATAAGCGGCCCAACCAAAAACAGTTAATAACAAGAGAAAATGAATATTGTGTAGTTATTTAATTTGTTACTCCTTTGCGTTTACGCAGGAAAATTAAATCAAATATATAACATACATTTACAAAATTGTTAAAATAAATTGTATAATAAATTTTATTACAAAACTGGCATGTTATCAACGCAAGCGATTGAAAATTACTTTTGTTTCTACCGAGCGGTGTATGCGGTATGACATTTTTGACGTACTCTTTAATCATTTTAACTACGCATAAGGTGTTACGGTTAACCGGTTAATAACCGGTTATATATAAAGGTTAACCGGTTAATGATTTTTGTAACCTCTTGCATGCCTAATATATATATATATATATATATATATATATATATATATATATATATATATATATATATATATATATATATATATATATATATATATATAGTCGAGCTAAAAAGAAACATTCACATGATATTTAACTGAAATTTGATCCTGTCTTTATGTAAAAAAAATATCAAATTTTGTAAACACCTCTTTTAGGAGAATTGAACTGTCCCAGACATGCATGTTTTTAATAAATCAGGAAAGTTGGTCAAGACTCAAAAGTCTATTCTCTTAAATTGTTTACAAATAATAATGATTTTTATTTTTATTTTAATGAACATTCATACAAAATTTGCTTATTTTCTTGAATTTTAGACTATTTAAAAAAATTACTATGTTGAGAAATACAACCAACAACAATGAGCAATAGCAAGTGACAGTCAAGCCAGAGTAGCTCATATTGTAGCACTTGAAGGTCTGGGGTGGTATTCCAGAAACATCTTAAGTCATTTCTTAAATAATTTCACTTAAGTTCCAAATTACAATGTTTTTTATTTATACTAAATAAGGAAACACATGTTTTTTGGTATTTCTAAAATAACATTGGCATAATGATGTAATTAAATTGTATATCTTGATGCCAATCTATTGCAATATGAAATGAAACACATAAGAAAATTTCTAAATTTAAGGATAAGAATAAAATTTAAGATGCTTCTGGAATATGACCCCAGGTCTTCAGTGAGCTTAATACATGATACTCTGCAGAGTTAAACCAACCTCAAGAGACATTTTCTTGCTGAATGGAGCGGCTGCTATCCTCAACTTGACAGCCGTAACTGTTCCACCTGTGAATGACACAATTGGCACATCGGGGTGTTTCACTATTGCCTCCCCGGCTGACGGTCCTGTGCCGAAAACAAAGTTGAGAACGCCTGGAGGTAACCCTGTTAAAAAAAAAATCATGTAGTTTCATGATACCAAATGTTTGATAAACTTAAAGAAGAATAATACAATAAAAATAGAATCTAGTACTGAACCAAATATTTCTAATAATGTGCAAACAAATAATTTGGAAACCTTTTCCTGGGTTTACTGAAAATTATATTCCTTCAATTTCCAGACCTTTTCTAAAGACATAAATAAATCAATCAAGCGGCATGTACACAGTTGCTTCCTAAACAACTACCTGAATACATGTTATGACACAGTCATTTATTGCAAACACAAATAAACAGACTACAGTCACTACAGGATCATACACGCAAAAGAAAATGAATTTCAATCCATTCAATGCTGTATTGACACAACTAAGAGCTGAAAATATAGAGAAAATATTTTTTCCTCAGATTTGTAAGTTTGTATATGATATCAAACTGCATATTTTTTTCTCAATCAATTACGGATTTTGAATATCCACTTAACTTTATTTAAAATAAATAGTAAAGAGCCTTCTCTTACATAATTATAACATTCTCACAAAAACCATATATTAGTAAAATGCATAAACAAAATTGGTGTTATTTTGACGCATGTGGATTTATTATTGCTTTATTGTTATTTTGACAATTAGCTGTATATGCTTAAGTCGTAAAAACGTCTCCTACTTACCCGCAGCATTACAGACTTCACCAAGTTTCCATGCAGTGACCGATGTCATCTCACTTGGCTTTGCCACCACTGTATTGCCACAAATAAGCGCCGGGGCAACCTTGAAAGTGAGCAGGTAAAGGGGCAGGTTCCAGGGACTGATGAGCCCAGCCACACCCACTGGCATCTTGATGGTGTAGTTGAAGGCATCCAAAGCCTGCATCTGATTGGACCTATCAATGTCATAGTATTTAGTGGAATGTGGGTAGTGCTCAGGAGTACCAAAGTTGCAGCACCGGTAGTGTGCAGATGTGCTGACCGAACGTTAAATTCATTTACATACGGTGATAACTCATCTGGTCAGTTACCTCAACTTATTGTTTTGATTGCACATGTTAACTGACTGGCATTTTTGCAGTTGGGGTTAAGGTTACCATGAATAAAATAATTAGTTTTATAATTATGTATTTATTGTCACTAAATGATATATACTGTTGCATTTGTTTGCCATTTTAGAAGCGACATCAGTTATTACACAGATACTATCCAATCTTCGCCATGCAGAATAACTCATAGTTTAAAAGAATACTTGTGTAAAATGGTAATTAATCCATCTGACCTTTATTTGCAAGGTGATTTTAGTTTTAGATATTCACCTGTTCAAATCGTGCAATGCACATGTCGCAAAAAATCTGAAGTTGAATACAGCTCGGGGAATATCCATGGTTTTAGCAAGCCAGACTGGCTTGCCCTGGTCATGTGACTCAAGCTCTGCAAACTCATCAAGCCGGGACTCCAAAATGTCAGCCACCTTCAGTAGAATTCTGGACCTCTCCTGCACAGGTGTAGATGACCAACTAGATTTCAACAAAAAAGTATGAGATCCTTGAATTCTTATTATCCAAAAGACATCTTGGTTGTTTGCCCATGGGTTTGCAGCTGATCATCATTGAATAATACACCCATTTGATTTTGTCCAAAACTATAAATGCGCAGAGTAATGCCAAATAGCCCAAAACTGGTCTTATATCCTAATCAGCCTGCACAATTACGCAATCTTATCAGAAGCATGGTTTTGTGGTCTTATTAGTAGACAGAGCATCTCCTGACGAGATTGCATGGATGCATGGGGAGGCTAAAAGCTTAGCCAGTAAGAAGTTAACACAGTCATTGATTGGTCAGCATTTGCTGCTTAACTTTACATTAAAGGGATCTTTTCACGCTTTGGTAAATTGACAAAATTGAAAAAAGTTGATTCAGATTCGTAAGTTTTCGTTTTAGTTATGATATTTGTGAGGAAACAGTAATACTGAACATTAACCATGCTCTAATATAGCCATTATTTGCATCTTTTGACGATTTTAAAACCTAAAAATTATAAAGCGTTGCAACGCGAAACGATTGAATAATTTGGAGAGTTCTGTTTTTGTCGTTAAATTTTGTGAAACTACGAAGATTGCTTATATAACGTATAAAATACGTCACGAATGTGTACTCGGCGGAATAGCTCAGTAGGCTAAAGCGTTTTTACTTCAGGACTCTGGCAGGACTCCAGGGGTCACTGGTTCGAAACCTGCTCCGGGCAATGTTCTTTTCCTTTTTTTAATTTTTTTCTTGATTTTTTACTGGAGCTTTTACGATCCAATGTTTACATTTATCAATATAAAGCATTTAATGAATAAGTTAAAAAAATGCCAAAATCTGTGAAAAGGCCCCTTTAACATTTAGGTAAATCACATTCTCTTTTTACCCACACCCAGAAATTTGAGTTTCCAACTTAAGACCAGTTTTCACTAAATAAGTTTTATACAAACAACATACAATATAACCGTGTTTGCCATTCTAATATCCTGGACATAGTGTTTGTATTTTTTTCTTTTGAGACAGCATACCATTTAATACCATTAAAGAATAAACATATTGTATACATATAAATGATTATTTGCTGTAAAATAGGTGCACACAGTATTGAAAGGATATTGAAGACTGCACCACTGAAACTTAGTGCCACTCTTTGTCATATCCTAGTTCTGAAGCTCTTCTTGTATGCTTTGAGATTTTATAAGTACAGCTCAAAATTCTTCCTGATAAAACCTAATTCCATGTAAAAAATAAGTCCCAAGTTTGTCTATAAAATCGAATTCCATCAATTTAAAGCATCGTAACAAACACAATACCTGTTACCATCGACAACAATTTGTGTGTTGTTTGCGGATACTTTAAACAAAAAGTTGATAAAAAACATCTTAAGGAGGTTCTGGAGATAGTCCCTGTAGCAAGATTAGTTGATTAGACTCAATATCTATCTTGCGGAGGTTACCAGAGTTTTGTCAATGTATAAATTAGCATATTTTCAAATTGGTAATACTTAGCGCTTTTGCAGTGCACAAATTAACACAGTTTCATGAACTGTTGACATGCTTAAATCTTGGATTAATATCATTAATCTGCAATCACACCATATCAAGTAAGTTGTTTCAATTTGCATATTAGGGATACAGTTATGATCTGTTTGTGAATATTCATGTCAAAAAATAGTTTATGTTGATCATTTTACTTATTAAAGAGCCGCCTGGATTCCAGAGGGCAGACTTAACATGAAAAATGCTGTGACCTGTTGAAACTCCCAGCGACTTGAGGCTTCATACCACATAGTTATGTTTATAGCCATTTATAAAAAGCTGTTAATAATAGTGTAGGCTAATATTGAATGACAAATCAATAATGTTATATTCATGCAGCAGTTTTGTTGTTGTTCTTCAGCCCTATAAGTTGAACCTTAACAGATGCCAATGTATCCCTTATTCTCATAGTATCGGCCCTGCTCATTGTATCATGATATGCTATTTAATTAACACTATGAATTTGCAAGTCTTTCAGCATGAAAAAAAGTACATTAAATAACTCTACATCAGAACGAATACTGAATATGTATTCCAAGGTCAAACCTGCTACCTCAAAAACGCGTTCCTGGCTGCCATCACTGCATTGTCCACGTCCATTTGATCACTGTCCGGTATTTTGGCCCAAACTTCCCCCGTAGAAGGGTCAAAACTATCGAGATATTTTGCACTTTCGACGAATTCGCCATTTATGAAGTTTTGAACTTTAACTAAAGACATATTCCCGGTTTAAAATACGATGTCAAAAGCAGTTGACAATTCCTATTTGTATGAATAACAAGGATAATCTTTTAATCTCAATTGTCGTTCGACAAATTGGCATTGTTTACAATTAATAAAACGTAGCCCTACAGTTTACCGGTTACACGACACTATATTTAAAATAATGTGCAAAAAAATAATTTGGAAACCTTTTCCTCGTTTTACTGAAAATTCCTTCCTTCAATTTCCAGACCTTTTCTAAAGACATAAATAAATAAATCAAGCGGCATGTACAAAGTTGCTTCCTAAACAACTACCTGAATACATGTAATGACACAAGTCATTTATTGCAAACACAAATAAACAGACTACAATCACTACAGTACACGACCATACACGCAAAAGATAATGAATTCAATACATTCAATGCTGTATTGACACAACTAAGAGCTGAAAATATAAAGAGAATATTTTTTCCTCAGATTTGTAAGTTTGTATATGATATCAAACTGCATATTTTTTTCTCAATCAATTACGGATTTTAAATATCCACTTAACTTTATTTAAAATAAATAGATTTTACAGTTTACCGGTTACACGACGCTATATTAATTTTACACAACTCCAATATTTCGTCTGCAATTCCAAGCCGTGCGTGTGAATTATTTTTACACAAGTCACCAACAAATAAGGACGTCGAAACACACAAACTTGTTTATATGTGTAAACACAATGAGCCTCCATTACAATATATAGGTATCCAAAAGTTTGCAATTGACCAGGAACTTTAATAGCTATTTTCCTAACCACAATCGTTGTTCAGTTATATTAATGGATTTAATATCTCTTGACTGCATCGCATTTGCCCAGGTAATTCATTCAATAAAACATATTCATATTGTTACATAAAACCATAGACAATACTCTTATATGCAAAGGTTTTATTTTACTTAAATATCAATAAACGCAAAAAAAACATTAGCAGCTTAGTTACAAGAAATGCATGCAAAGTTTATGATCCCAGGTTAAAGTTTTTATTATCATGCAATGATATCCACTTATTCAGAGTTTCTTTTTCACAACCCACTGGAATGTCTCGCACCTTGCTTCTGGATTAGTTTTCAGTCCCTCGCCCCTAGCACATGCGTAAAATTGCTTTCCTTTATTAGGCCCTGGCTTTTTCACCATTCTCAACACACATGGTTCTTTGTGGCCCTTGCACAATGGGGCTGGGCCTAGTCCACCTAGAATGTTTTTCCAAGCATTGGTTGTCGAGCTTTTATTGTCATTTACAATATTTGTTACCAGCTCTTCATTTTCAAGTTCATTGTTGGACACAATCTCAGCACTATTTGGATCACCAGTAAAGTATTTACTAGTTGACAAGAGATCTGTTTTTGTTTTAATTCTAGCCTCTTCAACTGTCACACTCAATGAGAATGAATTTGATTTGGGATCTGTAACAATGTTTTTCGTATCATTTACTTGAGAAGAGTTTACAGTTGTGTCTGACTTGGAACCTGGTCCTTTAAAAAATGACATGAGGTCACCTTGTTTTCCCTGGCTGCCTTTCTTTACTTCAAGTGTCTTTTGTTTCTTCAATGGCTGTGACTGAATCTTCTGTGGCGACCTTTTCACACCTTTACTAACATCAGTTCCTTTGAAAGCATCTTGAACACTCTCATTATTTATTGTTATTGTGTCATGTTTAATCAATTTCGTAAAAAAAGTAGATAATTTCTGTTGTTTACCGCTAAATTCCGGCATGAACTTTGTACACAGAGGTGGGCAGGTTTTTGCGGGTATGAATTCACAGGTCAGCTCCACAGTGACAGGGCAGTGATCTGACCCCTCTATGTGAGCCAGAATGCTGGCAGATTTCAGACACTGCTCTGACAATTCCACGTCTGTGAGGATATAGTCCAACCTGCGGCCATAGTTGGTAGAGCGTGCGTTGGTCAGTGTGCACCAATTGGAGAAACAACCCTCCTACATAGTGGAAAGGAATACTATAGTGAGTCACTTATGCTTGGAATAGAAAGATAAGGCTTAAATAATATAACAAAAAAAACAAACAAACAACAACATGAACATGTGATTATGATAATTATAATAGTAACAAGACTATTGCCAAGCAATATATGTCCCCTACCGGCTCCACCATTTTCAGAAATTCCACCATTGTCAGATTTTTTATATATATTTGTTGCCATATCAACCAGAATTTTTGATGTAGGAACAAAATGAAATGACATGCATAATGTCCATATTGCCATCTATCCATGTTTCAAGTTTCATGAAAAAATATGAAGAACTTTTAAAGTAATTGCAGGATCCAGAAAACCACATTTTTTCAGCAGTATTTCTATTCTATTTGTTGCCATAGCAACCAGAATTTTTGACGTAGGAACAAAATGAAATGACGTGCATAATGTCCATATTGCCATCTATCCATTTTTTAAGTTTAATGAAAAAATATGATGAACTTTCAAAGTTATCGCAGGATCCAGAAAAGTGTGACAGACAGACAGACTCACAGATGCACAGAGCACAAACCATAAGTTCCCTCCAGTAAATATATTATAATGAAGGTCAAATATATTTATTTAGTTTGAGTGCACTGAAAGACTTAACCTGATTGATAAGCACATGATTTCAATATATATTGTATTAAGATAATTGTTACATAGATTTCAGATTTAGAGTAGAACATAGTCATAAAATAAATTCAGTAAAAAATGAAAAAAACTGTCGAACCTTTTCAGGGTAGAAATGCCGGAAACTGTCCATGAATTTGCCCCCAACAATGTGTGGAGTAATAGCAATGAACTCTTGAGGGTCAAGGTCAGTCTCTAATTTAGGGTCACGACCTTTATCATACAGCATCTGATTTAACCATAGTCGACTCGGACGCTTGTGTGACTCCTACAATACAAAAACATCTGTTGTAACTCTTTGTATTCCGACAAAATTTAAGTACATTCTTATTTTCAAAAATATTATTATAACTTTTGAGTTTAATCTAGGACATCAAGATTTAAGCTTACAATAAATGAATCTAAATTTTCCCAAAATTTATATGACACATTCAAATCAGCATTCTAATAACATGCTTGCTTTTATCTGACAAAACAAATTGACAATATGTGTACGTGATCTTAACATGAAACAATTCTTTTACCCTATTTGGGATAGCGATGTCTTAAATTAAATATCAGTAAAATGTAAGCTAGTGCCAATTATGATAATTGTGTGCAGGTTGCATTTTAAATATTGTGGTATGATAATAAGTTGTATATACAACACTCATAGGGAACACAAACTGTGTTTGAAAAAAGGTATCATTAGCTGTATTATTTTTTTCAGCTTCCTAAGACAACAACTGTTCTGAATAAACAATGAAAATATTTTACTTATTATTGCATAAATTACAGATCTATGCATACTTTGCCTGATGCTACATTTAAACTTATGTAAATAAACATATTATTGTCCTAATTTTATGAAAAACAAATGCAAACACATTAAATATTTCAATCTTTATTGCAAACATCTTTGAAATTAAAAAGTGCTACATGATGTGGATATCATTTATCCACATCAATTAGCAAACAAGGTTGTATTTTGGCTCTAAATTAATTGCACTAATCATCTTTCTGCGTTTTTTTTTTCATGTCACTAAATGCATTATTGACCTTATATAAAGCAGTGATGACCTGTGATAAGACATACTATTTTTTGCAACACAATACGATTGTACATTTAACATTGTTTATTGAAAATACATTTAAATACTGACCCTTTGTATACTCGTTTAATTTTTTTTTTAATGTTTTAAAAATGACATTATTTTTTTTTTACTGTTTATTGCACATACAATTATCTATATGAAATCAAAACTCCCTTGAAAATGTAGTGCTAATGCATTTTTGAAACGTTTATATAAATTTGTTGTGATATAAACTTACATTGTCTTCTTCATCACATCTGTCGAGCTGTCGATGCGTGGTGTTGATATCCCCTAGTATGATCACATGACTGGAAGACACAAACAAGTGCATCTTTAACAAACTTAACTACATGTATTAAAGCTGGAAGCTATTTGATTACAACTGCTTGAAACAGTTGCTGCCGCCCCTTTTTGTTTTTAAGTATTAACTGACCTAGTCCTATATTCATAACACTCATAGGGAAATTTAAAGTAATATTTTCCACAATTTAAATTTTTTCATACAATTGTGTATGTGAAGTTTAATGCTTACAAAGTGAGCAAATATTAATCACTATAGCAATATTTAATCATTATAGAAATTTTGTGTTTATAAAGTAAAGAACAACAACCAAATAGTAGTAGCCAAAGACTACGTTTTATGTGGTTTTGTTTTCCCATTGAGGAGATTTATAAATCCAAACTTAACAATTAATGAAAATACACCAAAATACAAATACCTAAAATTGCGACTAAGTTATTAATATCACTTAAGGACGCTCTTATCTTAAAACAAGTCAAATCAAAAGCACAGACCACACCCACCTGCCACTTGCTAGTATAGCCTCGGACCTGGTCTGTAGCAGTGCAAAGAAGCGCAGTTTGTACTGATGCCTGTCCTCCCGGTCTGGGTCAAACCGCGGACAGTACACGTTAATGATGGCCAGGTCTTTCTCCTCTCCACTTGGAAACCTGCAAAATATTCAGATATTGTCCCATGTGAATAGTATAGGCCATAAAGTGCTAACCTGAGACCCGCAGGCACTGAACTATTCTTAGAAGGTTGAGTTAAAAATAATTAAAGTTCCCTATCAAACACAACATTTTTAATTTCTTTGCAATTTTTCATTTTTGAACTACATGTAGGCTGAGTTATAATAAGAACAAATGTATGACACAGGGCAGCAAAAAGATGATCACATAAGCTTACCATGAAGCATGTTGTGCTCAGGTGAGAAAAAAAACTGTCACACTTAACAATCAGATTTACCCACAGATTTGCCAAATTAGAAGTTAAATTACATCTGAACTTAAATATCTTTATGCCAATTAAACACGTTGCTTTGGTGTACATTTATTGAAAGTTGTTTTTACATTAGTACTGGCAGTTTGTGATGTGATATTTAAGATAAAATCCCAATATTTGTTAAAATGATGCTCATTTTTCTATTTTATCTTAAATAAAAACATAGTCATATGGAAAAACTACACTAATTTGTCTACCAAATTTAATTTAGAGAACGGGAGATAAACAGTCTAACAAATAAACCAATACACATGTAATGACTATAGTTATAGCTCTATTTATACCTGACCCTATGCTGAGTAATGATTGTGCGACCTTCAGCATCCAAATCTTTCAGTTCATCCTCAAGAAAAGATGTCTGGTTGCCATAGCAACCAATAGACCCATTTTTGTTGGTGGTCAGACCTCCTGAGAGACCTTCTTCTGCCTTGACGGGGGTTGCAGAGTCTTTGCAATAATTGGCCACACCTAAAACAATAGCAACACTCATTAGTTTTACTCTATTTACTTAAGAATAAAAGTGAGGACTGTTTATTCCAAAGTATTCTGATAATTTCCCTGGTGGAACCAGTTTAGTCTTTTTATTTTTTGAGAAAGGTCACATACTGGACAAGCAGGAATTTAACTCATGACATTTTAATAATAAAATTGCAAGGCAAAAACTATATCCATGTTCTGAAATAAAACATTTTAAACATTACCTGGCCTAATTTTAAGTAGGGTTAGTTTTACATACAGTTATACCTGAATATCCACTTCTTTTCCTTGAAAAGCTGAAGTAGGAATTGTATCCATCCAAGATTGCTGTAGGTTCATCTAGCATATCCCCTAAACATTAAATCAATTAACTGTAGATTAGATTCATGTAAGCATGTTTTCATTACTTTACACTTTAACCAGTTAGATCTCATGTGTTTACCGTAATCTCCTTATAATCTGATTTAAAAACATACACAAATCTGTATAAACAAGAGGTGTTTTTGTAAGAAACACAATGCCCCCTAATGTGCCGCTTTTTTTAAACCTTTGGCATTGAAGGATGACCTTGACCTTTCACCACTCAAAATGTGCAGCTCCATGAGATACACATGTATGGCAAGCGGTTCGACGCATAATCCCAAGAAACTAGGTTTCTCATGAGAACCTAGGTTCTCACAATGAGAACCTAGGTTCTCAGAATGAGAACCTAGGTTCTCATGAGAACCTAGGTTTTCAAGTGAGAACCTTGGTTCTCATGAGAACCTAGGTTTTCAAATGAGAACCTAGGTTCTTGTGAAAACCTAGGATACCAAACGAGAACTTAAGTTCTCAGAATGAGAACCTAGGTTCTCATGAGAACCTAGGTTCTCATAAGAACCTAAGTTCTATGTGTCTATGAGAACCTAGGTTCTCATGAAAAAACTAGTTTCTCATGAGAACCTAGGTTCTCAAGCGTAAACCAAGGTTTTCAAATGAGAACCTAGGTTCTCATGAGAAACCTGGTTTCTTGGGATTTCATAAACCTTGGTTCTCATGAGAACCTAGGTTCTCATGAGAACCTAGGTTCTCGTGAGAAACCTGGTTTCTTGGGATTTCATAAACCTAGGTTCTCATGAGAAACATAGTTTCTTGGGATTATGCGTCGAACCGCTTGCCATAATTAACCTCCAGTTGTCTCCCATTGCTTGGTACACGCTGGCGGCATATGTGTAAAATGAATAGAAATAGACGTGAAACCGTGAATGTTTCTCCCCAAGAGCATTTTCTGAACAATGTTCAGACAATGCTCAGTAATATTCTACGAAACTTATCTGTTGAATATTTGTGACAACAGGCATAAGCCGTCGGTGACCGCTTCTTGTTCATGTTTCCGTGCATGGGTGTTCTTGAGTAATGAAATTAGTAAAGTAATCGGTCGACATTGGTCTGAACACGTTAATAAAAAATTGAACTGTTTATGAAATACATCTTTAATTGTAAATATTATTTTGAGACTAAAATTCAGATCAATCGTTACATAATACGTTGTAACAGCATTGAATGAGTTTCAAATATTCAGTTCCCTTGTTCGGGCCTCAAACGACTGTACGGTACAGTTTTCTATTTTAAGTATGTCTGTGACCTACATGTAGGAAGCAATCATTATGGCATAAAGTTTTATCTCTATTGATTATGTGTAATAATGTATTATTCAATCGTAAGATATCGGCAACACTGCAAGAAAAACTTATGCGCTAAAGACTTTGCAAACATATTTCAATAACTTGAGATATCAGCAAAAATAAAGTTCTTAACGGCGTGTTTTCATTCTGTCCAGCCCGTGTGTAATCATATGTGAACCCCATTGATCCTGCGCCCTGAATAATGTGTCCCGTATTCCAAACGAGCAAGTTTACGCCGTCCGACGCGTAATTCTGAAAACCTAGAGATCTGAAAACCTAGGTTCTCAGAGAACCTAGGTTCTCATGGAACCTAGGTTCTCTGAAAACCTAGGTTCTCTGAGAACCTAGGTTCTCAGAGAACCTAGGTTTTCAGAAAACCTAGGTTTTCAGAGAACCTAGGTTCTCAGAGAACCTAGGTTTTCAAAGAACCTAGGTTCTCATGAGAACCTAGGTTCTATGAGAACCTTGGTTCTCATAATGAGAACCTAGGTTCTCAAGAGAACCTAGGTTCTCTGAAAACCTAGGTTCTCAGAGAACCTTGGATCTCAGAGAACCTATGGTTCCCAAATGAAAACCACGGATATGGCAAGCAGTTAGACGCATAATCCCAAGAAACTAGGTTTCTCATGAGAACCTAGGTTCTCATTCTGAGAACCTAGGTTCTCATGAAAACCTAGGTTTTCAAATGAGAACCTAGGTTCTCATGAGAACCTAGGTTTTCAAATAAGAACCTAGGTTCTCATGAAAACCTAGGTTCTCATTTGAAAACTTGGGTTCTTGACGTCATGTGCAATCTTCAAGCGAGAACCTAGGTTCTCATTCTGAGAACCTAGGTTCTCATTTTGAGAACCTAGGTTCTCATGAGAAACCTAGTTTCTTGGGATTATGCGTCGAACCGCTTGCCATACACATGCATGCCAAATATCAAGTTGCTATGTTCAATATTTCAAAAGTTATTGCAAAACTTTACTGTAAGGTTAAAGTTTTGGGACAGAATGACGGAATGACAGACAGACAGGCCAAAAACAATATGCCCCGATCATTCGATCCGGGGGCATAAAAAGTTATGAAAATTTATGCTTTTTATTTTTAGACCTTTAACCTTAAAGGTTGACCTTGACCTTTCACCACTCAAAATGTGCAACTCCACGAGAAGTAAGAGATTGAATGAAGAAATGAAAAATATTTATTTTTATTTTTGACCTTTGACCTTGAAGGATGACCTTGACCTTTCACCACTCAAAATGTGCAGCTCCATGAGATACACATGCATGCACAATATGAAGTTGCTGTGTTCAATATTAAAAAAGTTATGAAAATTTAGTTTTTTTTATATTTTGACCTTTGACCTTGAAGGTTGACCTTGACCTTTCACCACTGAAATTGTGAAGCTCCACGAGAAGTAAGTAAGAGAGTGAATAAAGAAATGATTTTTTTAAAATTATTTTTTACCTTTGACCTTAAAGGACGACCTTGACCTTTCACCACTCAAAATGTGCAGCTCCACGAGATACACATGCATGCCAAATATGAAGTTGCTGTGTACAATATTAAAAAAGTTATGATAAAACTTTAACGAAGGTTAAAGTTTTAGGAAAGAAAAATACAATGGTATTTGACCTTTGACCTTGAAGGATGTTCTTGACTTTTCACTACTCAAAATGAGCAGCTCCATGAAATACACATGCATGGTAAATATCAAGTTGGTATGTTCAACATTGCAAAAGTTATCAAACTTTAACCTAGGTTAAAGTTTTGGAAATAATGACAGACAGACAGGACAAAAACAAGAAACAGTCGGAGACGGTTGATGCTCCCCAAATTTTTTTTTGTCACAATATAGCACTATATATTCAGATAAAAGGAAACGTCTAGAGGGGCATAACTTTGGACAAACGATGGATGGTTTAGCAACTTAAAAATTTCAAAGGGCCATAACTCTCTAAATAAATCATCTAACCAGAACCCACAAATAACATGCGCATCTCCTCAAGGTAGTTAAGCTTCCCATAAAGCTTCATTAAATTCCAGTCAGTAGTTGTGGAGAAATAGCCCGGACAAGAATTGCACTATATGTACAGTTTATAGAAAATTTCAAAGGGCCATAACTCTGCGAAAAATCATCCGACCATAACCGGCTGATAATATGCACATCTCCTTTTGGTAGAGAAGCTTCCCATAAAGTTTCATTGAATTCCCGTAATAAGTTGCTGAGAAATAGCTCGAACAAGAATTGCACTATATGTACAATGGAAAATTTCAAAGGGCCATAACTCTGTGAAAAATCATCCGACGAGTACAGGCTGATAATATGCACAACTCCTCTTGGTAGTGAAGCTTCTCATTAAGTTTCAATGAATTCCAGTCATAAGTTGCTGAGAAATAGCCCGGACAAGAATTGCACTGTATGTACATTTAATGGAAAATTTCAAAGGGCCATAACTCTGTGAAAAATCATCAGACCAGAACCGGCTGATAATATGCACATCTCCTCTTGGTAGTGAAGCTTCCCATAAAGTTTAATTGAATTCCGGTCATTAATTGCTGAGAAATAGCCCGGACAAAAATTGTGCACGGATGGACACACGCACGGACAGACGAAGCGGCAACTACATGTATGTGCACAAAAAATTTGGGGGAGCATAACAATATACCCCTGATCTATCGATCCGGGGGCATAAAAAGGGGGAAAAACAACAACAACAATCCCTTGAATTTCAAGAGACAAACCATTTGATTATCTTTGTGATTCTAAATATTAGAACAGTGTTTTTAAAATTGTCAATTGATAGGTCAGCCATGTCAATTTTAAATAGCAGTCTCTTTGTAACTTAATATTAACTGTTGTAAATTGAAATGTATTCCCGAAATTGGAGGTCAAGGGGATGCTTTTCTTGGTATCAGATTGGCATCATATGACTGTGGTCCCTTCTCAATGTCTAGTTTGTTTGTAGCTACATGTGTAACTTTTAACCTTGTTTTGATATTGTAAAGAACTACTAATAAATGTGTTAATTGATTGAACACGTATGAGTGAAACAAATATAGGTTTTGAACTTTGTCACATGTATTAAGCCACTTCCATATAATACAAATAAAATACTAGTAATACTTTTTTTATCATGATGTTCAAGTGGTTTTGCTATATTTTGATACTTTTCATAGTGAGATATTACATACAGTCAATTGTTGTAATTTCCAACAGTCCTGTATCTGTGGAGAATATGTATGCTGATAAATTGTAAAGCATGTTGTAAACTAATTGTGCCTTACTTCAGAAGAGTGTTCTTTGAATGAAAGGAATTGTCTAAAAATATCAAGTGTGGTCATACCTGGTACATTGTTTTTGCAAATAAGGGAATATGGAAGAAATCTTACAATACTGTCTTAGTTAAGTTCTCCTGATTAAAAAAAAAATAAAATAGTGTCTAAGTTTTCCTATTTATTCAACTTAAGCAGGGGTTTCACTGGGTAAAAAAAAGTTGTTGCCACTTTTTTGTTAGTAAAAAACTTGTATCTGTCTGTTTATCAAACCCTTGTACATTTTGTAATATAGTCAATAACATTATTGGAAAACAGTTCATTGAATTATTGTTATTTTCCTGTACTTCATTAATGGTTTTGACTCTATTATTACTTTTACAAGTATTGTTGAAATAATAACTGTGTGTCCCATTTTCATGTTAATATAAATCATGATAAAGGACATTGTTTTTTAAAGTTCAGAAATCTAATCCAAAACAAATACATGTTGATGATGTAATTTAGCCTGGTGTAATGGATATGGTGTCCGCCTAGCGACCGGGAGGTCACGGGTTCGATCTGTGGGAGCGTTCTTTAGATCTCCCCCAAAGACACCAAGTACTGGTTCTAGGCCCAGGAAACGGACTCGAGAGCGTTTATATAAGCCTTAGGCTTTCGATGCAATCGAGCTAAAATAAATAGGTTTAAACTAAACTAATTTAGCCTCGTTTAAAACAAAAATATAAATATATATTAAGTTTTTCTTCTGATTTTGACAGCCCGGCGAGTTATAACTTTAACTTTTGCAAATATCATACCGTTTTGGAGTTTTAGAATCTAGATTTACGGTTGACATCTTCGTACTTAATACCAATTTGTAGCGTTTATATTTGGAGTTCCAGGGCTCAACATCAACCTAAAAACCAACTTGCCCTGCCGGGCAAGTACTTAGAAAATCTACTTGCCCTGATCGTAAAGCCACTTGCCCAAACATGAAATATCACATTAACTGTAAACCTCATATTTTTTAATAAAGATCAAAATAGTACACCACAAAACCTTTTTTTATGCACATTTAATAAAATGATTACAGCAATTAAAGTCTAATTAAAGTCTAAATTTAATGCTCTTTGTTCTTTTTTGCACTTGCCTGGGCGGACAACATGATTATAAAATAACTTCCCCAGACCCAACTTCTACTTGCCAGGGGCAATAGGACAACTGTTAATGTTGAGCCCTGAGTTCAGTTTTAAAAATTACATCTTGCTTAAGAGAATAGAATTCTGTAAATGATAGACAAAAAAATTGTTTAAAAACGAAAGTAATTAAGGAATGAAGGCGGAAGAAAGTAGCGCGCGTTCCTAACTTGTATTAATATTGTCATTTAATGTAAAAGAAAATCACATCAATATTTAACAATTGTAATGTATTACGCTTTTTAGGGCTTTGTTTTATATTAAATGTACCTCTGACGCTATCGCTGATGAAAATAACACTATCCACACCACTTACAATTATAATGAAATTAATACATTTTTATTATTGTTGAACTATAATTTATTTAATTTTTACTATCAGAAAGAATAAGGCTAATTTATTGTTTTGTTTAGTGGATTGTCAGTCATACATGCAATAAATTTTCAGACCGATTCCGGGACATTGTGCTAAATTTATACAAATAGCGATATATGAAGTCATACATGTATTTTTGGTACGCATTTTTTCGCGATATCTAATTAGTTAAATTACTTATGTAACTTACCTGGAATAAAAAAATTTAACATCCATTTAAGATCAATGCACAAAAAAACGTTATTTAAACAAGAAGAATAAATTATAATTAACATCGTAAATTGCTTTTAAACAATTGACAAATTTAACATTTCTACATCCGTTACTAGATACAAGCCACGTGTTTTGCGTGTTTGAAAATAGCACATGTATATAAACATGAGATAGTTCAGTGCTGATTTAATTTTCAGTCACTGTATACACTTAAAACGTGGACTGCGTGTAACACGGGTGATGAATTCAGACGTTGTCATGGGTGGCGCGCGCGGTGTAAGCTATGACGTCAAACTGTTACAACTTACATTGTATGCGCTGAGTGTAAAGTCGTGTTGTTTGTCGCAATATGAGTGGGAATGAATCTGACACCGCGAAAATCCGGGTGAAACTGGATTTATTCATGAATGTGCATCGCGTAATCCGTTAAAACTACACAGCCATCAAATTTGAGCAAGCCAAGTCACAACGAATTAACCCTTTTGGTTTAACTGTGATTATGAGACAATCGACAAGATAATAGGACCCCCCGTTAATTGATCCATTTTGACACGTAGCGTTTTTGCCTAATCGGACAGGCATTGCTTTGGAGATGACGCAATATCAGTGGCAAGTACAGATTTGCCTGCTAATATAAGGAACGTACAGGTTTTACTAAAATCCGGGACATTTGACAAATTTCCGGGACTGCGGGACAGGGTATGCATTTCCGGGACTGTCCCGGACGATCCGGGACGTATGGCATGTATGTTGTCAGTATTTAGTCTTCTGATCACGTTTACTATAATGCTTATAACTACTTCGTATTTTTATGACGAGGAAATTAAATTTGTGTATATACATCTTTTCGGTACTAAATATGATATATTTGCACTATATTTTAAGATATTTAATGTTTATTTTGGTCTTATTACCAATTTATTGACTAAACAAGAGCCCTTTATACTTGTTTTACATTACTGTAACCAGTGTTTTTTCAACCAGTGAGTGCGCATGCGCAGAAAATCTCGAATGTAAACAATATCATTCAACTGCATTCAACATTATTGGTAAGAGTCGTTATCATCATTATCCGAAATATGTGCAATCCGGCTAATATACTTCTTCGGTAATTTGCACTTACTAGTCACTTTGGTCTCTTGAAAACACATAACATCGCTTCCGATATCTTCAATTAGTGTTTTCAGATTTGTTTTTGAAGCTCGAATCCCATTTATATTCCATGAAACTATCTTCATTATTAGTATTAGATTTGTTGGTAGCAGTTGGTATATTTTTATGCTAACACCGTGTACTATGGGTTACTCATAAACATTTGTTAACTGATGTTAAATTATACTTAATAATTGAGATGTGAAATCGTAAACTATTTAAAAAAATCATCTTGACGTTTTCAGTTAAGGGCAGTCGTTATATAATTTTTGTTTCGACCTGTGTGTAGGGAAAGCATTGATTCTAACTGTTTTGTTTTAAAATTGGACAACGAGAAAACTTGCGCGAATGCATGTTACAAATTCATAGACTAAAAGGTCCCTGCTCTCACGTTCTTTCTTACATTTAAAATCGTATATGTATTTATTATTTCTTAAATGAATTGAGCTAAGAATGTCCTTTAAGAAGTTAAGACATTAAGAAAATTAACGAAAATTAATCGCAATGGTGGTCCCTTCTCCCAAATGTTGACTTTCTTTTTGACTAAAGTTGACGGTTTTACATTAAATGTTATACATGAAATACATGTTTGATATAGTGTGACCTATATGTGCATGGCATCAGAACATACTGAAAAAGCGTGCATTCCAAAGCGTCCTGGAGAATGGTAATTCTTTTTTACACGCTACATCGCCTCTGAATTATGTAAATTAAAGCGAGATTATACGATTTTTTCAAATATTAATGAATTTATATAAAATGTGTAAAAACTATATATATATATATATATATTTATTTATTTATTTCAATATAAAATAAAATATATGTTCGGAAGAACATGTGTCGAAAAATGCGAAATAAGCCAGATATTTAATTCTGAAATCGAAAAAGGCTGTACAGTCAAATTCGCCAGCATGTATATCATGCATGTACGATGTGAATCTAAACTTAGTTTAACGGTTCATGTTAAATTCCTGCAAGGATAAATATTCATACGACACACGAACACTTACTCTGGTTCTTATAAAAAGACGAATGCTTCGGTTATTGAAGGAAAATATGTTCGTCACAATCGGCTCGGGGCGCTAATTTGTCTTTGCTGCATTTTATTTAATTCGTATTTAATGTATAATTTTTCTTGCCTTTAATCAATATATTACAATTTTACACATATAAAAAATCGTATACTCTCGCTTTAAAGTAAATAAAAAACACACCATATACTGCGACGTACAAATACGGGACATATGCAATCCTTACGCTCCCTGATCTAACAATGGCAACCGATGCCACTAAGAGGCCACTAGTTTGATTGACTTCATAGTTTTAATGACGTCAATATTTGTTTAAAAGAGGCGTACGGCTTCTGTGATGCAGCTTCACCTGACCTCAACGAGGACCCTTTAAAGCTAAACTGCTGAGCGCAGCGATTCTCGCCCGTTGCTTCCACGAATCCTAAGTACACCGCTCCAATACCAAGAAATATGACATTCACAGCTTTCGGTAATCTGAAGCTTTCCACGAGATCTGATCGAAATTAACTGGGACCCGGGAAACACAGATGATATGAGGAAGCCCTATGCCCATCGCATTCAATGTGTTGATCTGTAAATCGATATAACTCTTTTTTCAACCCAAGTGAACATCATACCAATCGTTCACAACGACCATCCGACCGACCAACCAACCGACGGACAGGTGCGAAGCAATAAACCACCACTTCTTAGAAGGGAGGTATAATAACATTCATAATTCCAACCTTGCCATTGGCTACAAAGCACTTGTGATTAATTAAGTATAGCAATAATCACTTGCACTCCATTTAATGTCAAATAATATAGCAAAAACAATTAACAACGAATTTTGTTAAAAAGCTCATCATAAACTCATGATATAAATGTATCGGTAAAGTATTCCGTGATCATCAGAGGCATTGAGCAAAGCTTTCTGTGGATAAGCACATTGACTATGCATAACGTATACTTCTCATCTGTTTATGCAAGAGTTGTCGCTATTTGCATATAATTATTTTATGTAAAAATTAAGACTTTAATCCACGAACGCCAAAGGAAACGATTATTGGGTTCTAAAAAGGGTTACATAAGCAAATGCAGTTAATCATCATCATCATCATCATCATCATATCATCATCATCATCATCATCATCATCATATCATCATCATCATCATCATATCATCATAATCATAATCATCATCATCATCATCATCATCATCATCATCATCATCATCATCATCATCATCATATCATCATCATCATCATCATCATCATCATCATCATCATCATCATCATCATCATCATCATATCATCATTATCATCATATCATCATCATCATATCATCATCATCTTATCATCATCATCATCATATCATTATCATCTACACAGAGAATGGTGCCTAGTGGCGTGTCCAAACCAAGCCAGCTTTCGTCGTTCGATAGTCGCTTGTAGGGGCTATTGTGGACCAACAAGTGTTGCATTTATGTTTCCGGACGTACTCGTTGATTTTGTTTTTTTTGTGAAGGAGATGCGTAGCAGTCTTTGGAGACATTTATGTTCAAATGCCTGTATCCTGCGTTCTGTGCTAGCGTGAAGGGTCCAGGAATCGCAGCCGTAGAGTAGGATAGAAACTACAAGGACCTTGAAGAGCCTGTACATGGTGGCGAAGCTGATCGAACTGCCTGTGAAGAACTTCCTCAGTCTGGTCATCGCTGCGAACGACATGACAATTCTTATTCGGACCTAAGCGTTACTGGTACCGTTCTTGGACAGGGTTGCGCCCAAGTACTTGAAGCTTGTCACTTCTTCTAGCTTCTCGCCGTCTATGGTGATGTCTGCACTGATGTTCGTCGTGTTGTTCACGATAATCTTTGACTTATCCGTGCTGACTCCGTCCCGTATGCGCCTGCTGTTTCATATAGTATGTTGGTAAGATCATGAAGTTCACTGCTGGTGTCAACCATGAGGTCAATGTCATCAGCGAATCTCAAGTTGGAGATGGGTCTTTCATCGATGGAGATAGATGTGTAGTGGTCATGGAGAGTCTCCTGCATTATCCTCTCAACGAAAAGGTTGAACAGGACGGGAGATAGCAAACAACCGTGACAGATGCCCGCTGATGTCCAAAAGAAGTCACCTTTCTGTCCGTTGAGAAGTACTGCGATTCTGGCGTTTCCATAGAGGTCTTGAATGACTTGCACCAGTCCTTCGTCAATGCTGAATCCTCTCATAACATCCCATAGGCAATCATGCCACACGCGGTATAAGCTGTCTAAAAGTCAATAAAAAAGTGGTAAAGCTCACGTTGATGTTGAAGGTTTTTCTCAATGATGATTCTGCAGTTGAAGATCTGTTCCACTGTGCTCCGCCCAGCTCTGATTCCAGCCTGCTCTGCGGCCAGCAGTTCCTTGGCCTTAATTTTCAATCGATTAATGATGATGCGTAGCGTGACTTTGCTGGGGTGACTGTTGAGGCTGATGGTGCGGTAATTCTCGCACAACTTGAGGTTGCCCTTTTTCAGTAGGGGTTTGCCCAGTGACTGTTAAGACTTCTTGGGCCACTTCTTTTCCTCCCAGATGTTTTGGCATAGTGCTGTCATTTCTGCAGTCGTTGTCTCTTCTCCGTGCTTAATCAGCTCGGAAGGGACGTTGTCCACTCCTGCCTTAAGCTACTCACTTCCTCCTCCACATCTGCCTTAAGTATGGACGGACTTTCGTCGCCCGCTTCTGGTCTGGGGTCGTTTTGAAGGAGACTGGAGTCAGGTTGAAGCATGTACATGTAGTTGTAGAGGTCATTGCAGTATTCCGTCCATCTGTTTAGGACTGTGGTACTCTCGGATTTTCGTCAGCGTTTGATATCAGATTAGCTGACTGTTCTTCGTGATGGTCTTGAGGCTGCTTAAGGCCTTCTTACTGCTGCCTGAGGTCATCTCTTTGTCGATGATGATAATTATTCTTCAATCCATTCTTTCTTGGCATCTTCTTCTTCAGCTCCCCGTTCGCTTTCTGGTAATTTTCCATACAGTCCATGCTGGCGTACTTTTCATACATCAGCTCTCTTTTTTTGTCACATAGGTCCATGATTTCGGTCGTCACTCAAAGCTTGTTCTCCATCTCTCTCTCTCTCCCAAGCACTTCTTCGGACATGCTTGATGTTCAGGCACGGATTTACCGGGGGGGGGGGGCACGAGGGGCACGTGCCCCCCCCCCCAGCGGCTGAAGACAAAAAATTTATTTGTGTGTGTTTGTGAAACCAACTTGGCCAGATGTTCTGATTTCCCCGATTCCCGACAAAGGAAGTGCCTCCCCTCCCTGCTTTTTATCTTAACAACCTTACCGTCTACTATCCACAGGGGGCTCCTTTTAGACGTCAACACTCAATTATCACCGTAGCAAAAACTCTTTGCGGCCGTAGATTAAAAGCGTCCATATAACAGTGAGCGTCTGTCATTTACATTCAATAAGCGTCTGGTTGATCTTTAACGTTGTTTTGAAGGCAAGTATACCAATTAACAGTGTATTGTCATAACCATGGGGACGTTATATATGGAGACGTTTCTTGCGGTATATAATACAGCGTTTCACAGCATTTTCTTCATCACAATGAAGCGAAAGGCAACAACGCTGGATCGATTTTTTGGTCCATCCCAAAAACCAAAAAACACAGAGACAGATTCGGAGCAAAAGTTATTTAGCCTAAGGTGAGAATTTATGGATAAATATTTTGGTATTATAATCCGTTAACTGCGTTAAAGGGATCTTTTCACGGTTTGGTAAATTGACAAAATTGAAAAAAGTTGTTTCAGATTCGCAAATTTTCGTTTTAGTTATGATATTTGTGAGGAAACCGTATTACTGAACATTTACCATAGTGCAATATAGCCATTATATGTATCTTTTGACGATTTGAAAACCTACAAATTATAAAGCGTTGCAACGCGAAACGATTGAATAATTTGGAGAGTTCTGTTTTTGTCGTTTAAATTTACGAAACTACGAAGATTGCTTATATAAGGTATAAAATACAAATACCGTGTATGCTCGGCGGAATAGCCGAGAGGGCTAATGCGTTTTTACTTCAGACTAACTCCAGGACTCCGGGGGTCACTGGTTCGAGCCCTGGTACCGGCTACTTTTTTTTCCTTGTTTTAATTTATTCTTGATTTTTTTCTGGAGCTTTTAAGATCCAATGTTTACATTTATCAATATAAAGCATTTAATGACAAACTTCAAAATATGCCAAAATCTGTGAAAAGGCCCCTTTAAGTTTATTCAGTTTGTTAAATTTTTAACTCTAAAATATTGCAATGAAAGAACAAAAAGATTGAGTTTAAATTTATTAACAACTTTCTTTATACTGATAGTATGATAATATAGACAATTCAATTAAATATGCATGTTCTGCTCTATATAAGCATTGTAGAAATTAATTTAATGACAGTAATTGAACTTTATTGAATATTTTATGCACTTTTGTCAGCATTTGAATTTTCAATTAATAACAAACATATTTTATCACGCTTAATATAAACAGCGGGGGAAGAAAGACTCACTGGTCTTTGTCTGATGTCAGTGCACAGGGACATTCATGTGAATGTTAGTGACATTGTCAAGCAATTTGCAATACAGAATCCAAGAAAAATGAAACTGCCTTGTATTTTGGAGTCTGATTTAAGCAATGATGACAATGACTTGTCTTAACTTAAAGAGAGTGATAGCTTGTACATTTTCCTGATGACAGTTTGAAAATTGTGATTTTTTTGTTTGTTTGTATTTGTTACCTGTTGAACAATTGAATGCCAATCACAATTGGAAATAAACAATTAACATTATTTATACACAGCATTTTCTTTTACTTCTTTATGTTGAAAGCACCATTATCAAGTATAAAAATAGTCTTTATTTTGCTCAGAAATAGCCCAAAAACGCACCACAGACGATATAAGAACCAAAACCTAGATGTGCGCAACAAATCTTGAGCCCCCCCCCCCCCAAACTGGGTCCTCTCTGGATCCGGCCCTGATGTTGTTGGTTATGGTGTCGATGTGATTGTCTAAGACGTGCAGGGCTGCAAACTTGCCACCTATCTATGCTTATAGTACCTCTGCTATCAATGGACCTTACAATATCTTCAGATCAAATCTAACGCAAGGGTTCTTCGTGATGCACTTGCTCTTTAATTTCAGCTTGATGGTGTTGAGCACTTAGTCATGGTCACTGCCGATGTCTGCGTCAGGAAATGTTCTTGTGTTCGCCGTGTTGATGCTGGACTTGTACCGTTGCGGCGCCAGAATGAAAACGATCTGGTTGTGTACTAGCCCGTTTGGAGCATGCCATGCCGCTGTTTTGGACGGTTTGTGTGGGTGTAGCGTGTTGACCAGGGGAGTTTGTGGCGTCTGAACTCAAGAAGTCAAACCTTTGTCGTTGGTCTCTTCTAAGCTAAGTTTACCTACTGTCCCTGACCAGTCTTTGTATGCGTCTGGTCCAACATTGGCGTTCTAGTCGCAATGGACAATGAGGATGTCTTTCTTGGGGACCTTGACTATGATGCGATCTAATTATTCGTAGAGCTGTTCAATCCCCTCTTGTTTCTAATCAGCTGCTGTTTCATAGACCTGAATGATTGTGATGTTGTGATGTTTCGCTAATATACGAATAGAAAGTAGTCTGTTGGAGACTGTGGTGCAACTGATGACGCTTTTTGTCACTCTTTCCTAACGATGAAAGCAACCCCGTGGTGATGTATAGAATCCTCACCACTGAACCATATCTTATGCCATTTGTCTGTTGATGTTTCCCCGAATCCTAGCCACCTAATATCAGCTAGCTCGATGATGTCCCATGCGTCAGCTCGTGCGTCACTTTATGAAAGCGGTAAACGTCAAATCATATATTTTTGTTTTCTAAAAAAAGGCCTGTTACGGTACTTTGTTTTTAAACGCACAATCGAGCAAAAAGCCAGCGTGTTCTTGCAAAATTGCCTTTTACATTCTACGTTATAACCTTTGAGCATAACCTATTTACATGTACATGCGTTAGTACTGATAATACCGGTAGGTGTTGTCTGGTTAAAAGGTTATAACAAATTAATTACGTCATTAGTCATAAGAGCGAGTCCTCACCTGTGGACTTTCTAAAGGTCAACAATAGTGTCTTTAATTTCGTTCATACGAAGTGCTCACGTTCATTGACAAAAACAAACTAGAAGTATCGGCCAATCGTTTATCAACTGTTATCTTTACAAGTCCTTTTATAGATTTAGATTTATTATTTATTATATTCTCATCCAATATTTACATTTATCACAGATTTGCATATAGAAAACAATAAGATAAATCATTGGCCGCTCATAGAATGAGTTATAAGAGACTTATGAGACTTATACATGCCAATTATTATGCATGTTAAAATCTATATTGCCACCACCAATCTGATTTGTTGTCGAATATTATCCAATACTGTGAATTGTGACATTATCGCACAAATAATTAACCAACAAAAGAGAACATTCCACCATCATGACATACCATGGTAAGCTGATAAGTGGTGATAATATATACTTCTAACCTAGTATAAACTTACATAGAGAATACTAGGTTAGCGTTGAATACAGAGAAGTTTATGTTGCGAGGCTTAGAACGCCGGGAGCGCGAGCCGAGCAACATAAACGTCTCTGTATTCAACGCTAATCCTAGTATTCTATTTATCCCATTTGATTTTTTTCAACGTGACATTTAACATAACTAGATCTAATAACCTTAACCTAACAATTATTTTAATTAATTCTTAAAAATCGCTTAAAATCTAACGAATGTAACCATGCGTAGTGATATAAATGTATTTGTTCTGGTACGCAAAATAGTCTTTAAAAAATTCACACACAAACTGTAAAACTAGTTAAACTATCACCATATGCCTCGATTCAATTTTACGCAGCATGCGAACTGTAACACATTACGACCACGAAAAGAAGATTTTACTTGAATATAATTCATTTTATTTTCGAAAGAAAATGATCAAAATACAATATGGCGGCGATTGCTCCTGACAAAATGATGTCGATGTCAACATAGATTCTACAAGTACACTATCGACGAGTAAACAGACAATTGCAGCGACTGACACTTAATTTGACTTAATATGCAGGGCAATACGTTTTCCGACTTCGGACGACGAATTTAAGGACGCGTAGAACGTGTTTTTTTATATAATGTTATGGGTATGCCGTGTGTGATCCAATGTATCAATGTCCCCCATGTTAAAATCATTTCCCCGAGAACAGGGAACGACAAAAGTACAAACAAAAACCAAAACACGTTCGAATTAGTACATTACCTTCAATTATCCTTTAAAATCCATCTAATATATATCCATTTAACTCAATAATTGGCGATTTTGCATCTAGGGTCTTTAATAATTATTTTAGCATAGTTAAATAAAGACCCTTATGCCATTATATCACTATTTTCAAATGAATTTATGAACTCGTTAAACTTTCCTTTCGTCACACGCTACGTCATGTACTCTATGAACTTAACTGCTGTTAAAATGAACCGGAGCAGATTTTCGTAACTAAGAAGTTGTCTCCCATTCGGGGAGGTATCACGAGTAACCCGGGTAAAGAGCGGTCCGTCTAAAATGCGTATATGACTCATATATGTAATACATGTATTTTATAAACATTATGTAAACATATACAACAAAACATATGTGGTGTCGGCGTGGTTATATTGTTTGTGGTGTGTAGCCCTAAAACAATCTTCTGGCACTTCGTGCTCTTGCTAAAGTTTAATTCTAATCATATTGTTTTTAAAATATAAAGAGATAATATACCAAGAACACTTGGTTACATAAATGAATTGTTATTCCTTAAAAAGCATTTACTTAAATTCTTTATAATTACATTTTATAAAAATGACTCAAATTAAAAAAAAAAACATAATTATATTAATTGATCAAACTAATTAATGTTATTGTTGCGATCAGAAATTAGTACTCTTGTAATGAAAATTTTGAAGAAAAATTCTTGCAGTAATTCATTTTATACATGCATTTTTCAGCTTAAGTGGTCGTTCCAAATGTCTACACAGTGACTTATACAAAAAGGTCCCTGGTCCATATAATAAAATAAATTTGCAGTTTTCATTGCATAGAAACCGCAGTCTATTTCTGTTCATTATACCATAGTGATTCTTGAAAGACAAATTGTATCATAAAAACTGGAGAAATTAAAGGGGACATTACAGCAACCTGGAAACGGACGTTTAATGCTTAAATGTTTGTTCATACCGTTTAATAATACTTATTACATAAGGGCACAAACATATATCCAGTCTTTTACATATCTACTGTAATGCTTGTACATCAATAAATAGAAGCAATGCATGCGCCTGCACAGAACTCTTTCAAATTGTGCTTTGATGCAGATTCCAATGCTTTGAGCCAGCTACCCAAACCGCTACGAAGCCCTTATCGAATTAAAATCTTCACGACACGATAAAGATTATTTATAAAGAAAGATATCTCCATGAGATTATCAGGGCTGCCACTCACAAAGGTTAATTGGCAAGTTAATTGCTCTTACCATTTCCGACTGATAAGCTTTCGCGCTTTCATCCATTGCCCATTATTCTTCATGCGGTCTGTTGAATTAGACACGTGTGATTTATCCTCAATTACATCTCTCAGAGGGACTGGCATCTATTTGTCTTTCCATTCAGAACTCGTTACATTTTCATTAAGAAATGCGTATGTTTGGTACAAATGTAATACACCAATGAGCTGCGACGAATACACTCAAACTGCTAAACAATTGTTTGAAATGGTCATGTTGACAATTCTTTTCTTATTTCATATCTTAACAGCTTGCTTTGAGCAAGAGCAAAGTAAAATTATAATTATGCATTTTATATTTGACAAAAATAAGTTATACGACAGAGATGAGCTAGGTAAGTTGCCTTTAATATGTAAACATTTGTGTTCTGTGCTTTCGTGAAGCAATGTTACTGTATGTCATTTATGAAGTATAAAGCGTTTAGATTTCTAAAGTACCTTGCGCTGTAACTTCGAATGAATTTGAGTAAAATATTGGCTTTGAACACGCACCTTTAGTATGACTACACATAATTTCGCTTTTACGTCTATTATCGGTACATGTTCTGGTATTTTGTATTCTGATTTGGAAAAAAATGAATTCATACTGGTCTCAAATACCGCTGTGTTTTGACTTGTAAAGTTCGTTTGAATAGTTGCCTTTTGCACTGTATATTCCGACATTTTATCACGGACCCAGACATTGCAGAGAGGTTTCTACATTGAATTTAATTTAGCTTAAACAAATAATTTTACTTATGGAGGACAGCAAACATATGCACATGTTATAAATTAACCCTGGCTTTAATGTGAAAATTGATAGTGTTTGTCAATGTTACAGAACCAGACAAAATGAGAGGACCACAAAGGGAATCTGATTTATTCTCCATTAACTTTCTCCGGATATTTAAAGTAATTATGCAGTGG
This sequence comes from Dreissena polymorpha, assembly GCF_020536995.1. Lineage (NCBI taxonomy): Eukaryota > Metazoa > Mollusca > Bivalvia > Myida > Dreissenidae > Dreissena > Dreissena polymorpha. Next base: position 53,590,557 of record NC_068355.1, on the reverse strand, counting down.
AACCAAATTTGAAATCGCAAACATTTCTTCATAAAATGGGGGTTTAAGCTTCATCTAAAAAACGTGTGAACACTCACTGTTTTAGTCGTTTTGCTAATTCAACGTTGTAAGACATGGCCGATATATCCTGTTTGTAAAATACATTTCAGATTTCGTTTAGGTAAATATTAAACTTGGGTTAAATCAAGTTGTGCATGATGTATATGAGCCTCGCTCTGTGAAAAGGGGTTTAATGCATGTGCGTTAAGTGTCGTCCCAGATTAGCCTGTACAATACACACAGTCTAATTAGGGACGGCACTTTCCGCCTAAACTTGATTTTTGCTAAGCAGAGACTTTCTTTACACGCAAAATATCATAAAAGCGGAAGGTGTCGTCCCTGATAAGCCTGTGTGTATTGTACAGGCTAATCTGGGACGACACTTAACGCACATGCATTAACCACTTTTATTAAACGGCGTACATGTGAACTTGTGTGCACTGCTTAGATAATTCACGTGAGCGTTCTTTAATTGTTATCTTTGCATCGGAATGTTGCGCATTATTGGTGCCAGTAACACAATAGTTGAGTAATAATCATAAATACGTTTATCTCATGATGTTTCTTTGTATCGTTTATGCGTGTGTTGTTGTATTTAAAATAGCGCTTTATCTATCAAGAAATTGTGCAATCATTATTTTAAACAAAATGAAGCTATGCCAGGTAAGCGCACTGCATGCTTGTAACAAAAAACACACAACTAAAATGATTGTGGTGTGTAGAATTGTATCTTGGAACGAAACGATTGATAAAGTGCATAACGTATTTATTACTAAATTGTGATGAATATGAGTTTGTTGATGATTTTGATGATAAGATGACAACACTGACGATCTATGAACATTGGTAACATTCTTTTTATTCCAGTACACGTATAACCGTTTTTCTGGGTTAAAACAATTAAATTATTAATGCAATTAATGGAAACATAAACAACAAAATATCCAAAACTATCTGAACCTTTTCAACTTAAAGGCAATAAAACATATTTAAATGTCAATTATGCGTGATAACAACCAGCGTGTTTATTATCAGAAATAAAATGTTTCGTTAAATTCCCAGTCCTTCAGACCATTATCATTGCTGCCAACAGAATTAGGAGCATACAACCGGGGTTTTGTGTATTTATCATGTCAGACATGTGGTCTGCATGGTGGGGCGGGCTATCATTTATAACTATTAACGATCCCCTAAGAACTGGTCAATACCAGTCAATGCGTAGCTACAAATAGTTGGCTCATGGGTGAGCAAACTCGTGTTTCGTGTTACGGTCGACAATATAGATATTCATTTACACTATTGATTTTTATAATCATACTAACTATAACCCATTTGTTCCTAGTGGACTCTCCCGTCCTTCTAAATTGGATCAATTTATTTCCAAAATTAGGTATGTCTAGTATATCTATTTCTATATGTAGGATATTTCTTACAGAAATTCCTTTAAGAAAACAGCGCAGACCCAGATGAGACGCCGCATCATGCGACGTCTCATCTGGGTCTACGCTGTTTTCCAAGGCCTTTTTTTTCTAGACGGTAGGCAAAAATGGGTTAATATGGTAGGCTTCGGTAACAATTCAAGGTTCCTGCCATTTGTGTATGTAGTGGTTACAGCGCGAGATACGCTCCACGGGGTTCTCATATTTTTCTCATAGAATGATATAAAAATAAAATAAGTAAAGAAAAAATAAAAACAATCATCATTAATTCGTCCACATTTATGTATGTTTATAAATGTGTGTGCTTAGCGATAACATACAGCAAGCAGTTGTAATTGACAACAATACTAACTATAAGATTTTTCAAAACACTTTATTATCCTATAATTATGTATTAACAGATATATTTGTTCTGAACATAAACAAAATACCATTTTGTTCACCGAAACGTTTGTTTGTGGATTTTCAATATCCTATTTGTGTCTCTAAGGAAGTGGATACCGTACGGATGCTGGTCACCTAAATACTCGATTCATTACACAGACTGATATATCTACAGCTACGTCACTGGAAACGATTATTGGTCTTTTCTTGGTTCCAAAAGTTTGCCCTTAGGAGGTCGTCGTTGCAGTCCATGCAGAGAAACGTGCAGTATTGTAAGAACCACAGTGGTATAGCAAAGTGTGTACATGTGCGTGTCTCGGATTTAACAGTCTGCATCTGTCGCTCCGGAGTGGACATTTTATGGTAGGTATTATTTTCCGATTTAAAAAATACTTAATGAAATTTTAATTTCAGACAAAAAAACTATATCATATTGGTATTCGTATTACTTTGAAGTTTATTTTGTTTTGCATATATGACAGAAAAGACCTTAATTTAAATTTACACAGAAGTTTACATTTTTGAAGGCATGTTTAATAATGATTGCGGTTTGACGATAAGTGTTGGGTGTTATGCCTGCGATGCTAATGGACAACGCTGTTGTTGGTGGCGCTGTTGATACTGATTATCATGTTGATGATGTCGACAACATCGATGATAATAATGATAATGACTTTAATGGGGATAATCATAAAGATAATGATTTGGTGTGGTAGAAATGACTTCATGTTTTTTTACATCGACTCAATAAAGAAACGTTTCATCTATTAAGAGAGCAAAACAATACGAACCGAACAGACGTTGCTAAAAATAGTGTATTTATATATACATGTACTTTAAAGTAAGGCGAAATAAGCTATTTCCGACCTCAAATGCAACATGAGCTCAAATTCAAGAAAAGGAAACTATAAACGACTAGATAAATTGTACAATCTTGAATGTCAATCTTCTGTATTTCAAACACACCCAAGCATAAAACATGAAAACAGGTGAGTGCGTTACATGCTAATGGGTTCGCCCAAATATAACAATGATGCCCGAATACAAACCAGAGAGGTGTTATGTTTTGTTTTTATTGTGTTTTTTTCGGGTATTTTCTTTGTCTTACTTTAAATGTAAATTAGAGCGTGAATATTACATGATGAGGCGTAGAAGTTTATAAAGATGCGAATGGCTAAAGGTTAGCATTCAAGGTTGTATTTTCGTCAAAGGTTCACAAAATCAAGAACAAACTTTTACGTAACATCAGGTTTATCATTTCGCCATCACAGTGGCAGTATTATCAAGAATATTACCAACAGAATCATCGTTGAACAAGACTTCAGCAACGAGTTCAATAACTACAGAAAAAGTCTTGTGTTTCTTTCAAGTTTCCATGATACTTCGCATATCATCATTAATGAAAATAAGATTTGATTAACATTATCAACGAACATGCCATTATGAACAATCACAACTAGATTGTTTGTCAGTGCTTTAGACACCATTATCGACTAATGATCGCTGTTATCATTAGTTATCAGTGTACATCCACATACGATAACGAGGTCTGCGATAAGCCCTTCAAACCGTAGCGTAGTAGTTCCGCATAGTCTTCAACTAGGCATACCTGTTACTTTTCGTCATCGGAACACACGTTCAATCACATACGACTTGCTTTTCGCTATACATTATGTAGCGATACAAGAATCGAGGGTTTCGGCGAAGCTTGCTTTCGTGTGTTCGGATGCCCTTACAATGGCAATGGTGTTTCTTATTTTTTATTACTATTAAGTATCAAGGAAACACTTAGGCTTAAATAAAAGATAATGAAACACCTTGACCGCATCTCTTCTGAAAGAAAAAATGTGGAGAATACAGTGGTTTGCAAATTAGACAAAAGTAATAATTGAACATCGGTTAATTCCGTGACTTTGCGATAGCTGCTGAACGTAAAAGATGTTATCCGGATTTCCACAACTTTGGAAAAAACCCATCTTATATAGGTACAAACAAAGCTTACCAATTTTATACACCAATGATATTTGCGTTCAATTAATTACAGGCCATACGGTATGTCCTTTTGAAAGGATTGTTATGTGTCGACTTTGGTTTTACCCACATATTATTTGGGTTTTTAGATTCAAGCCCATTTTGAAGTAAGTCTCTACGAGCGTCATTTCGATGTTGATTTCCTCTACTCTTTCTCTATTATTCGTATTTTATCCTCTGTAATTCACAAAGGAAACATGGACCGACTGTTAAATTAGGATAGGGCAAATGGCACGAGTTAAAGGAAATGAGTTTTTTTATGACCATGACCCTGGTTAGTAATGAGCAACGAGTGTTTGTGTATGCTCGAGGGATTCGTTTTGACTGGGTTTTTGGTCTCGGATGTTTAAATGAATAGTATCCGGTATATACATTCAATAATTAGAAACCGTTTCGTTTTTAGTATGCATTGTCATTTTTTCCGAACCCGTTATTTTGGATATAAAAATCATATATACAATTAAATGTACACTGTAATCGATGTAAATGCTGCAGTAGTGTTTGTTAATAACGGTACAAAAGTAGTACGTTATAATACCAGGGCGTAAGTACGTGCGAGCGTTGTTTTGAGTTCGCGGAAAGCCGTTAACACATGGTAGATGATTCAGGAGAGCATTAGCAGTGGTTCATAGACAGGTCTAATTGACTTGAATAGTAAACAGAGGAAATGCATTTTCATATTACTTATGAATAATGTATAAAGTGCGTTACTGCAAACTATAAGCTTGACTATAAATTTACATTTAAGAGAAAAAGTAATACACGTATAACGTGAGATGCCATCGCACTTAAAAAGGATTGGTCTGCGTTCTGTCATCGAAAGTAATTACATTGTAAATATTATCCACTGGGCGAAATTGAAGAACATACTCTTCCTCGTAGACGTTAGGACTTCCACATTTCCTGCACTTCTGATCGAAAATCGCAGAAAAATCAACTTTCTCATATGCTAAAAAACAAATATGTGTGAATAATTAGTATTCAAATATCTCGCATTTGATCAATTTGGAAATATGGTCACATTCGATAATTGCAGTGTGGCATTTTTGTACAATAAGAACTGCTCTCTAATTATTACGTTTTCATTCCCGATAAGCGCAGTAATGTGCTTAAATAATGATATATATTTGTTCCAGGCATATGTTACACGATGGCGATTTTGTACCTCATACCTTTAATTTCTCCCCCGTCCACAGCTGATGAAGCTGTGATTATGCGAGGTTTGATAACTCACACATTGATCAACGGGGGTTATACAGTTGTCTATGTTTAAACACATAGTTATTGATGAGCGAAAATTAAATATACATATATTCATAACTGATACACTTTCGGTTATTTTGAGTCATTACTTTATACGATATTGTATGTTAGGTATGAATAGTTTGCAAGATAACTATGAATTTATTATTAATGATAGTTTATTGGCACAGGAAATTCGTTTAATGCGTAGAAAAAGTTCATGTTATTGATCTGTTAATACATTATTTCTAAAGAAAGACTTTGAATGTTTTGATGCTTCTATTTATGTTCAAACAGCATAAACAACGTGTGCTACCACGTACGCATTCTGTTATTATTATACTATCAATCAATTTATTTTTAGATATGTCCCAATAAGAGATACGCATGCATGATGTGTTTATAATTCAGAATCATCATTGCATGCAGAATTACTTTGAACTGGGAATTTGTCAAAGTTCAAGTTAAATATTGATATCTCCATCTCACACGGTGTTTACATTTTGAGAGTTATATCGATAACACCATGCTGTATTTCGATTGAAATGGCACTTGATGAACGTGCGTTTTGAAGAGAACAAGCACTGTATTTCAGTTTTGATATAATGACGAATAAATTAATGCAATTGTACATACAATATATAAAACAGAATGTATATTCAGTGCAATATTTGTAGAATATTAACCCATTGAAGCCTAGTGGACTCTCCCATCCTTCTAAATTGGATCAATTTATTTCCAAAATTAGGGATGTCTTGTATATTTATTGCTATATTTATAATATTTCTTACAGAAATTCCTTTAAGCAAACAGCGTAGACCCTGATGAGACGCCGCATCATGCGGCGTCTCATCTGGGCCTACGCTGTTTGCCAATGCCTTTTTTTCTAGACGCTAGGCATAAATGGGCTAATATGATAAAATCAGCCTTTGTTATCCAGGATATAACATGTTTGGTTACGGTGTCAATTTTACAAATGCCATCGATTATTGTACAAAACATGTTTATATTATAGTCGAACGGAACCGGAACATGTTCCCTGGACATGTTACACTCAAACATTGACATATTACAAACATGAACCATCGTGTATTAAAGATGGTATAAACATGGTTTGACCGTATTTATTTCCGCTGTGTTAGACACTTATTGATAAATATCTCATGTTCTTTGCATATTGACGGGTTCTATATGGTTACGTTGATCGGGGACTATATACACTAATTCGTCGTCGTTTAGACGTTAACATTATTAGTATATGAAAACCATTTGTTACAGTTGAAATGAAAGGGCATGCATGTACAATTAATACCGACATCGTGATTAGCTTTCTTTGCGCGGTGTTGTGCAATTTGTATATGCAATCCTATGGCAGAAATGTTACGTTATACAAAATAAACAATGTATGCATTAATATATAGTATGTAACGATTATGTAACGACTGCAGTGGAATGTTCACTTTGTACATGTATATATTTGTATATTCACAAAGACAATCTGAGGTGACCAAGTATGAGGTAGTTTATCTGAGGACAATATGAAATATGTTGGCGATCTGTTCAAACATGCAAACGCATACTAGTGAAACGAATTCTGAATATGAGTCGTGTTCTGAGAAAACTGGGCGTAATGCATTTGCGTGAAGTGTCGTCCCAGATTAGGCTGTGCAGTCCGCACATGCTAATCAGGGACGACTATTTTCGCCTAAACTAGATTTTCGGCAAGGAGGTACTTCCTTGAAACTAAAAAAGTAAAAATACCATAAAAGGCGGAAAGTGTCGTCCTTGATTAGCATGTGTGGACTGCACAGGCTAATCTGGGACGACATTTAACGCACATGCATTAAGCCCAGTGTTATCAGAACACGACTCATATGATCTCATGACCATGCTTTGTAGTTGGTGATGCCATAAGAAGGATCTGCCTCTTTTTATACCCCTATTACCATTGAAATGGGGGCTATAAAGGAGTCACTTTATCGGTCAGTCTGACGGTCTGTCTGTCCCGAAATTTCATCCGATCTTCACCAAACTTGGTCACAAGTTGTATCTTGATAATGTATAGGTCAAGTTTGAATATGGGTCATGCAGGGTCAAAAACTAGGTCACGGGGTAACTTAGTGTGTTTCAAACCGAAAGTTTGTCCGGACCATAACTATGTCATTTATCGTTAGATTTTAAAATAACTTGGTATATTTGTTCACCATCATGGGACGGTGTGTCGCTTGAAAAAAGTACGTCGAAATCTCCAAGGTCAAGGTCACACTTAGAGTTCAAGGGTCAAATGCTTGTCCGGGCCATAACTTTATCATTTATTGTGAGATTTTAAAATCATTTGGCAAATTTGTTAACCATCATGGGACGGTGTGTCGCGCGAAAGAATTACGTCAATACCTCGAAGGTCAAGGTCACACTTTGAGTTCAAAGATTAAAAATGGACATAAATAAGCTTGTCTGGGCAATAACTATGTCGTTCATTGTGAGATTTTAAAATCATTTGGCACATTTGTTAACCATCATTGGACGGTGTGTCGCGCGAAAGAATTACGTCGATTTTTCCAAGGTCAAGGTCACACTTTGAGTTCAAAGGTCAAAAATGGCCATAAATGAGCTTGTCCGGGCCATAACTATGTCATTTATTGTGAGATTTTAAAAATACCTGGAACATTTGTTCACAATCATTGGACGATGTGTCATGCGGAAGAATTATGTCGATAACTCCAAGGTCTAGGTCACACTTGGAGTTCAAAAGTAAAAAAATGGCCATAAATTTGGACGGCATGTCTTGCGAAAGATTTCAAGAGTTCAAAGGTCGAAATGGTCATAAATGATAATGGCATTATAATTCTTAAACATCGCCATAAATTTGATTCTCTTGTTTTGTGAAGACAGCATGCAAAATAGTCTGTGTCAATGCGGCACGTGGGGGTATACGTCACGTCTGTGACAAAGCTCTAGTTACTATTGTAGAACCTCATGTGGGAACTTTAAATGTCTCACAAATGGCCCAAAACAATACTTTTTTGGGGAAAGGTAGTGTCAAACTGAATTTGGTAGTAATCATTTATGTTCGTCTGTCGTCTGTTTAATCTGCAAAAAACAACAACACCAGTTGCGTCGGTAGTTACTTTCATCTTTGCATGGAGACGTAGTCACTTCTACGACGATGACTCGCAGCTTTACCTTTCCTTTGAACCCACCGATGGAGCAGCCCAAGACGAAACACTAAATCGAGTTGAAAAGTGCCTCCACGATATCATCTCGTGGATGAATACAAATATGCTCAAACTTAACACCGATAAAACCGAGGTCATAGTATTTTCAAGTCAAAACAACTTCAAGTACGTAGATGGGTTAACTATTAAAGTAGGGGACTCGACAATTAAACCATCGCAATGCGTTCGAAATCTCGGTGCTTGGTTTGATTCAAGAATGAACATGGAACACCATAGTAATGCTATAAGTACCGGTAGATCATGTTTCGGTCAGATTAGGCAAATAGGTCACATCAGGCAATATCTTACACCAAATGCCACAAAATCATTGGTCAATTCACTTGTCACGTCTCGGCTAGACTATTGCAATGCACTGCTGTATGGAACACAAACATCAGTTATCAAGAAACTACAAAATGTTCAAAACACTGCGGCGCGTGTTATCACAAGAACATCCCGCTATAGTCACATAACACCGATCCTAAAAGAATTACACTGACTCCCAGTAGAAAAAAGAATCCAATTCAAAATACTTACCAATGCGTTCAAAGCCTTAAATGGACAATCGCCTGTATATCTGAAAAACCTACTTGAAGTCTACGAACCAAGGCGAAATTTAAGATCAAAGAACGAATCGACTTCATTAGTGAATCCAACGAAGATTAAATCCGTATCATACGGGGAGCGAAGTTTCATGTACGATGCTTCCAAACTCTGGAACTCACTTCCATCAAACATTTGAGGTTCTTTAACACTGAATTCATTCAAAAAGGCACTGAAAACTCACCTCTTCCTCCAATCTTATACAATATAAGCAGTGGTTTATTCAATTCATTATATAAAATCTCAATCATCATGAACTTGAATTAACCCTTTTAAAGGAAGCATAATTATTCCTTTGAGTGTTTGTTGACTCGTGGTAATGGTATCCTGACGTTACCTTTGTCTCAATCAGCATGAACTTGAATTTACCCTTTTAAAGGAAGCATAATTATTCCTTCGGGGGTTTGTGGACTCGTGGTAATGGTATCCTGACGTTGCCCTTGTCTCTGTCTCTGTTTTGTCTCTGGGTTGTCTTGCCGATCTTTCAAATCTATGGTTTCTGTGCATGTTTTTTTTTGTTTTACGTAGTACTTATTGTTTAAGTTTTAGATTTTATTGTTTCATTAATTGTCTTATAGCTATACAAATAGGGTAGTTGTATAGTGTCTTGTTGATCTTTCTAATCTATGGTTACTGTGCATGTTTTTACGTAGTACTCATAGTATAATAGAGTAGTTTTATAGTATAATTGAGTAGTTTTGATCGATTTCTTTTGAAACAGTGTTGCAAAATGTATTCGTATCTGCGATACGTCAAATGTTCTTATGTAAAGCGCCTTTGAACGTGCACGCTTGCATGAAAAGGGCGCTATATAAATCCGGTATAATAATAGTATAAGTTGTGCTACATATTTAAGTGCTATATTTTTTTAACTTATGTTACTGAAAAGCATTTAGTGAGGAACGCACACTTTAAGCCGAACGATCATTACAGTAACTTTTAAGCCGCCATAGCACATAGAAGTACAACATATGGATGTTTGCATGAAATAAAGTAATAAAGTAAGTGAATACCCGCTTAAGTGACGAGGTCGAATCAGTAATGTTGAACCTTGGAATGAGAGAACATGCTTTCTGATTGGCTGACAACTATTATTTCTAATACGGGAAATTCCGCGGCTTTACGATGGCTCCGGAAGTCATTGCCCTGTTGCCAATAGACGGATATTTCGACGACGATGCCTCTCAACCATCTTATTGTTGACAGCTCATCCTCGGGAACTCACACAGGAAACACAGTCTGTATATTTCTTAAGGCACCGGTTTGTGTCCCGCGTTGAAAGAAATGAGGTTTTTATGTCCACGACCCCGGTGGGTAGTGATCAATGAGTGTTGGTGTGTGTCGGGGTACCGGTTGATAGTATGAGTCGTGTTCGGAGAAAACTTGGCATAATGCATGTGCGTAAAGTGTCGTCCCAGATTAGCCTGTGCAGTACGCACAGGCTAATCAGGGACGACACGTTCCGCCTAAATTGGATTTTTGCTAAGAATAGACTTCATTTAAACGAAAAATGCCATTAAAAGCGGAAAGTGTCGTCCCAGATTAGCCTGTGCAGTCCGCACAGTGGTTTTCAGTTCTGAACAAGCGTCCATTACAATTACCGGGTACCTTCAATATTCTCATATCAGCTGATGCACACAGATCACATCAATAATTTATTAGTATAAATGTCGTTTCGAAATCTTCTTTAAAAACATTGTACTTGAGTATTTTAAGGTTTATGAATATTAAAAACAGAGAGTTATTAGTCGAGTTGCTTTATTCCTTTGTGTATGCATTTTCCTCATGTACTTAGTTTACTATAAAGTATTTCACGGGTTAATAATGATATTGCAAAAAATGTTCAGAATAAAAAAGAAGAAAATCCAAAAAATAGACAAGTATATTGTACGGACATTGCAACACACGAATTGCATTGCACGTAAATTAAGAAAACATGGTGCTTATCTCCAAGCTGTGGCGTTGTGACATATCCTATCCCACTTTCACCAGCAGGTTCTTTGTTCTGTCTCTGCTCTCGATGATAGTATTTGTATTATAAACAAATCATTCTGAGTAAAACGGAAGCATCAACTATTCTTCGATAACTGCGACATTTCTTGCACTTGTCAATGCAAATCACGGGGAGCTTCGCGTGATATTACTTTGTTTAGTTTGTTACGTGTGCGTGCGCAATTTCAATTTTCTGTCTTTACAACTCGATTTTGCCAAATCGAGAAGTCATTAAAACAAAATACAATTAATAAAAGCGGAACATATCGCCCCTGGGTATCCTGAAAGAACTGCATAGGTGTAACTGGGACGACACATGACGCACATGCATTAAGTCCGCTTTTCCAAGAGCGAGGCCCATTGCCTTACTAAAAGATATTAGAGTTAATCATTGTAATAAGTTTGCAGCATTCGCCGTGCATGTGGAGTGTCTACTTGCGAAATTGTTGGTATTATAGTGATGTTAGCAAAGATTCTATTTCGGAAAGATCGTGACTGCAAGCAATCCTGGTAATCGTATTATTTTACAGTAACTTTGCGTATAGTGCTGTTTGCCTTATGTATGTATAAAACATTTATGGCAGCTCTGTATTAAATAGTTCATTATAAATATATTGTTTATATTAATTATAATGGTCTTAATGACTTTCATGTTGTTAGTTACGATGATTATGATAATGATTTGACTTGAAAAACAAGGTTGAATGTCGTGTGAGTGTGACAAAGATCGTTGCAGGTGGTATAATAGTTATGCTGATTGTAATGGTAATTATGTTAGGATGATGATGATGTTGTTGTTGTTGTTGATGATGATGATGATGATGATGATGATGATGATGATGATGATGATGATGATGATGATGATGATGATGATGATGATGATGATGATGATGATGCTGCTGCTGATGATGATGATGATGATGATTGATGACGATGATGATGATGATGACGATGATGATGACGATACTGATGACGAAAATGATGATGATAAATTTGTTCAACGGATATACATGTATATTGTACTGAGCTCATGTACTGCGTGTTTAAATATCGAAACAATACGATGGCGACAATGCGACAGTACGAGGGCGAGAATGCGAGAACGCGATTGTACGATGAAGACAATTCGACAGTGCGATAGTACGATGGCGACAATTGTCGCATTGTCGTCAAAGTACTATCGCGTTCTCACATTCTCGCCATCATAATATCGCATTGTCGCCATCGTATTGTCGCACTGTCGTCATCGTATTGTCGCATTGTCGCCATCGTATCATCGCGTTCTCGCATTCTCGCCCTCTGGATTTTAATGTGTAACCACGATGGCACCAACGGTATTTCGTAGTATAACGATGGTTTTTCAAATTCTGGATGTCAAAAACACCCCATCATAAAACTTGAAAACAGGCGATTGTGTGTAACATTAACGCTGGATTCGTGCAAATATCACAATGATATCCTTGTAAGAGTTCAAGTAGCTTCCTTACACTTGTTTTGTTTCCGCTTAGTTTCTTTGTCTCAAAACACAGGTTGTTAGCGTGTGGCTATGATATTAATTAGTGAAAACATCATTTTGAATGATAAATAATCATATTATAACGAAAAATTAACTTTTCTGAAAAAAAATATTTCACTATCAAATATATATATAACAAGGTATGCAACTCAAAATCAGCCCAAAACGGGGTGCATCGCTTTGAACAGCCATATCTTTATCAATTTTGCAGCGATTTTCACGATTTTGGTCTTATTCAACGCAGAAATGAATTTCCTTTCTGGAAATGTATATGTCTTGCAATATTTTTACAAATGCTGGGTCAACTTTTAAGAAATAACACGATACACAACACGCATGACCCAGTTGACAGTGATCATGCTGTCTTTAAGACTGAAATCTTCACGGAGTAAAGGGCAACTTCCCTATAAAGTTCATGTAGTTCGATACCATAATTCAATAAAACGTATGAAAAAACATTATTACCGTTCTTGTCGTAACATTCTGCATCAAGACTAACTGTCCAGCGCCGTTTGAAACCTTTGTTTACATACATTTCAACTAACTGACATTTTAAACATACGAGTGATTTCATTGGTCCAATGCGGAGGTGTGTCTTTACAACTGGAGATTTCATTCATAAAGAATACATGATCACTGTCAACTGGGTCATGCGTGTTGTGTATCGTGTTATTTCTTAAAAGTTGACCCAGCATTTGTAAAAATATTGCAAGACATATACATTTCCAGAAAGGAAATTCATTTCTGCGTTGAATAAGACCGAGATCGTGAAAATCGCTGCAAAATTGATGAAGATATGGCTGTTCAAAGCGATGCACCCCGTTTTGGGCTGATTTTGAGTTGCATACCTTGTTATATATATATTTGATAGTGAAATTTTTTTTTTCAGAAAAGTTAATTTTTTGTTATAATATGATTATTTATCATTCAAAATGATGTTTTCACTAATTAATAGCATAGCCACACGCTAACCACCTGTGTCTCAAAACGTAAACAGATGCCATTAGAGCGTGTTATGTACATGATACGGCGTAGTTTTATTGTTGTAAGGATGATAGAGAATGGCCAGGCGTTTGTAGAGAAGTGTTATCAACTACATTGAACAGCAAACTGGTTCTCAACATCAACATCATCACTACATTATTTTTCCGTGTTTTATACTACATGCACACATGAAGCTTATGAAGTTATACATTAATATATATAAATATGAAAATTTACGTGAATTCGTATTTTATTAATATAAACAAAATTAATTACACTTAGAATAATGCATGCCTTTAACAATAATATTTTAATATTTGCCACGAAATTTCGCAAAATAATGTTTTATACAATAGCTTCTTTATTAATCAATAAAATAAACGTTTTGTGCTCAATACTTTTAAAATTATCTAAAAAAAAGTGTCCTTGTGCATACTAGCAAGAAAAACAATCTTCAGCCGTATTAAAATTTTGAGAAACATAGTTCTTAGAAATTGTATAAATAGTTAGTAAAGAATGTTAATTAACCCATTTATTCCTAGCGTCTAGAAAAAAGGCCTTGAAAAACAGCGTAGACCCAGATGAGACGCCGCATGATGCGGCGTCTCATCAGGGTCTGCGCTGTTTGCTTAAAGGAATTTCTGTAAGAAATCTTCTTATTATAGAAAAAAATATACTAGACATCCCTAATTTTGGAAATAAATTGATCCAATTTAGAAGGATGAGAGAGTCCACTAGGCATTTAAGTACGTGCTTGGTTTAAATACTCATTAACGTGTCTAGTATCTTAAACGCTGTCAGTTGGATTACCGTAACGAATGATAAGTGACACTTAAGCGTTGGAATTAGATGACCTGCTATCTTACTGGCTGTCGATGAACACTAATATACTAAAGTCGGAAAGTTCTGTGATTCAACGATTGCAGCCGAAGTCGTTGTCGAATAAACGGAAATTGCGATTTAATGCAATCCTGTCCCATTGTTCACTCTTTGTCCTTTGGAATTTCAGAAGGAACACGGTCCGAATGTTTATTAAAGCAACGGTTAATAACACTTGTCGAAGGAAATTAGGTTTTCATGACCATCATGACCCCGATGGTTAGTGAACAACGAGTGTGTTTGTGACAGGGCTGATTGTGTTAGATGCTCTCGTAGTTTTGGATCTTTGGCTTACCTGAGCAAAACGTGCTCATGGGGAGATTTGTTATCGCCTTTCGTTCGTCGTGCGTCGTCAACATTTACCTTGTTAACACTCTATGCGCCACATTTATTTCAAGTCTTCATTACACTTGGTCAGAACACGTATCCTTGTGATATCTTGGACGACTTGGAAAATTGTTCCGGTTGGTTGAAAAATATGGATGACAGGGGAAGTGGTCAGAACATTTGTTCTAATAATATATGGGCTTTATTTGAACATGATTCCGGCCCGTCGAAAAATATGGCCTCCTTTGGGGCGGCGCATTTTTCCTTATATTGCTATAGAAGAACCTTGTTAACGCTCTAGAGGTCCGATGTATAGTCCAATCTTTGTGAAACTTGGTTAGAACATTTGTTTTAATGATAGCTCGGCTGAGTTCGAAGATGGTTAAGGTTCGTTGAAAAACATGGCCGTCAGGGGGCATGCATTTTCCCTTATATGGATATAGTGGAACCTTGATAACACGCAAGAAGTCACATTATAGTGCAATCTTAATGAAGCTTGGTCAGAAGGCTTGTTCTTAGGACTTCTCGTCCGACTAAGAAACTTATTCGGATTTGTTGAAAAAAATGTTACGAGTTAGAAAGTTTTTCCTTAAAAAATATGGCCGCTGGGAGGGGGGGGTGGGGGTGGAGGCGGGGGTTGTTTTATATGGCTTTATCGAAAACTTGTTGACGCTATATTAGCTCTATTTATTGGCCAATCTTCATGAAACTTGGTCAGAACACTTATTCTAATGACTTCTCGGTCGAGTTCGAACAGTTTTCCCTGGTCACTTGAAAAACATGCCCGCTTTAGGACGGGGCTTTTTTCCTTATAATGGCTATAGCTTTCACTTGTTGACACTATATCTGCCAATCTTCATGAAACTTTGTCTGAACATTTGTCCCAATGGTATTTCGGATGAGATTGAAACCGGATCATTTGAGCTCAACAACAATGCCACTAGTTCAAATTAAAAACCAACAAATGTTAATACTCTAGAAGTCAATTTTTGGGTCCAATCTTCATTAATCAGCTCGCACTTTTTCAAAGTAGTCTAGTTTCGTTGGGTCTCAGGTGAGCGCCTGAGGACCGTGGCCCTCTTGTTTAATGATTTTTCACTTATCTGTTTCAAGTTAATTGATTTACCATAAAAATACTTGTTCACAGGTTGCGGCATTTTTTGAAGAGTGTTAGTAAATTGTTAGCTTTAAGCATCGGAACTGTAAAGCTTATTATAATAAGTAGAATATAAGGATGATAAAAAAGTGTGTACCTTTTGGGACTCAAACCATTTCCCATTTGATTTACGGCTATCGCCTTAACTAATAACCCACACGGAATGTTATATTTGGGAACGAATCGAATATGTTAAATAAAAAATCCTCGGGATGTAACAAAACAACGAAAACAAAAGAACATTAACAATTATTGAATCGCTTCGATTTTGTTCCGTTTATAATTTTATAAACTTTAAATGATGATTATTCAAGCACGAAGTAATATGTTCAGAATGAGTCTACGTCAAAATTGTTATTACGCTTCAGTGATATTCTGTTTTTAAATCTGTTTGAAAAATATCACACCGACAATATATGAACAAGTTTCTTTAAAGACGTAAAGCGATGCAAAGAACTCCCACTTTCAGCGGAAGGCTGTTCGTTCTGTCTTTGCACTCGCATAAAGTCCTTACGGTATTAGAAAATTATACTTCCTGAAAATGAATCAGCAAGCTTTCCTCTTAGACTGCGACATTTTTTGCATCTGACAACGCAAATCGAGGACAGCATCGTGTGACATTACAACTTTGTTGTGTTCTCAACATGTTTATGCGTAATTTCAAAGGTCAAGTCGCTGCGTTGTTGTAAAGGAACTATCTAACACGCAATTCAATCAAATTAAAAACAAGTTTTATATTCACAGAAATAACTCGTGGTTTATACAGGTTTTTATCCCAGAAAGTATGCGAGTTACACGGAAACTTTATAGATGTAAGCTGATTTAGAATTGTCCATGTTACAACATGACGAAATTTTTGTTTTATTGGTAAATGCAAACGTTTTAATAACGTTGTATGGGATCCCACACAGTTGAGATTTCATGTTTTTAATCAGAGTCTATTAAACAAAACGCATGGAAATGATGGTCGGCCTTGGAACGGTCAATGCACACTTATGAGATCATGATTATTGTGTGTGCCTTCCGGTTGGAAGTTTTCATTCATACTGAACATATGTATTAACATTGTATAGGGATTTGATCGTGTTGGTATATCGTGGTGATGTTCATATGTCTTGTTTATGTGCATCAGAATGAATGCTGCTTTAGTGATCTTTCCTTTGAATTTATTATTTTGTTCGTCTTGCTTTAAACACTATTTATTAAGTTCATTGAAAGTACATATTAGCAATACAGTACAAACATACATATTATTTTCGAACAACATACTAGGCAGGTAGAATTGCAGTATTGCTAAACATAAAGGCTGTAAAATACAATTGGACATAATTGAGAAGGAAGCATGAGGCTTATACTAATGTGTATGGTTGTATATAGTATGTAGATTGTTTTGTCGCTTTCAAACCCACACCATCCTTGTCTGATTAATGATTGGTTATATAATGCATTTAGTAATGACATATAGCGTCGCTTATCCCCTGCGGAATTGGAACACCCCCGATTGTAGCAAGACAAACTCAGGACACAATTGTCTTTTTCACGTTATTGACGTTTTCCTTGTCGATAAGTGCCAGTATTTCGCTTGCATATATATATTTTTGGCAATTGTTAACAAAATAGAGTTTTTTTAGTAGCTCATGCCTTTACATTCGCCCCCGTCCACAGCTGAGGGCGGGTCATCAACAATATGACGAGTGACAAACAGTTTCCGCAAGGCTGGCATGCAAATATGTCACACTTTAATAAATAATCAAGTATCCTGGGGGATTCGCCAAAAAAGATTTAACGTCTTTGTGAAGGTATGTTGGTGTTTTCAGCAGGTTTCTCCAATTTGACACCCTGTCATATAGGGTGGTTGAAATCAACATTGAAATCTCCACTATATTTATCTAATCAGGCGAAGGCTTTAGTACGAATTTGAGAAACGTTTTTATATGGTCACGTTGATCTAATGAATGAAAAGAAAAGTTAAAATTCATTATACAACGAGATGGCTTAAAAGGGCTTAAAAATGAATCGCCACTCGGAAGTATAACGCGCCGAATGAATAATTATAATTGGAAAAAGACACATACATATTCAAATTTCCATTTAGAAAATAAATCTTACTTAAAGTCATAAATCACACAACCATTCAAAGTATAGTTTGGTTTGCCATTCAAACATACCAACAAAAGTACTATGAGATGTATCGACTTAGTGGTTTCCCGCAACATTGGAATATCTATTGCGCCTTCATATAGAGTGGTTTTGTAGATACATAACCACATAATTGATACACTTTTGTAAAGTGTAAGTAAAAGCAATTGCAAAAACGTTCAAAACAACAGCAGCATTGCCACCAACATCCAACATCCAACAACAACATAACCAACAACGACAACAAACATAACTCATGTATGCCTAGCGTCTAGAAAAAAGGCCTTGGCAAACAGCATAGACCCAGATGAGACGCCGCATGATGCGGCGTCTCATCAGGGTCTTCGCTGTTTGCTTAAAGGAATTTATTTAAGAAATATTCTTAATATAGAAATAAATATACTAGACATCCCGAATTTTGGAAATAAATTGATCCAATTTAGAAGGAATTGAGAGTCCACTAGGCATAAATGGGATAAGTAAAAGCTCCGAGTCCCATCAGGCCTTGCGAGTATAGTTCAGTGTTTATAACGCGCGATGATGATTGACGTTCTGCAGTGCAGCTTTGGTGTTTTTCTAGGAGCCCATCGTATCAAGTGTTCCATTTAATGCTGAATTACCGCGGTATGAATGGAGCTGCTGATGCATAGTGATTCGAACCAGCTGATTTTATAAACTTCGAAACAAGATACGCATCAGCCCTTTGTTGTGGTGAAGTTAATAGCTTCCTTTGCATAACGGATACACTTTCGTTTCATTTTAGTTTTGGTTATTTCGATGCTGCATGGATATAATTAGGCTTTTGAGGTAAGAAGATTTTTTATACTTTGTTTTACATTGTATTTATGAAAGCTGTTCGAAATTTGCAATTTGTTTCGTGATTAAGTAGAACATGTGCATTTATAATGTGTCTCATGTTTGGTTGTTTTCACGTGAGATGGTGAATATATATGCTAAATTCGATTTTAAATTTGTGTTTTGATGAAGGATTTCAAGATGGAAAATTGTTCTTTCATGTTGTAACAGCATTTGTTCATGTTGTAACAACATAAGCAAGGTTTTGTAACCATGTTAACACCTATTTATATATAGATGTTTTATAACCACATGAGAAATGCAACCTGCGTTCTTTGCATTACTGAAGGGGAACCATAACCATTATTCAAATTTAGAGGAGATCACTCAGATCTGGGAAGTCCGTGTGGAAATACAATCGGAACGGGTGAGAATATATGAATAGATAAAAACGCCTCAACATTTATGCTATTATGTTATAGCGAACTTAAACCATATAATATAATAACATTTATATAAAACATAAAAGTATGAGCCGCGTCATGCCACAATAGGTCTTATGCCTTGTCACGTTGTGGCACTGTATCTTTGATCATATAAATATATTGTCAAAGAATAGCCCGCGCATTGTCATCAGGTGTTATGAAATTGAAAGGAAAAATGCATGCCTTTTTTAATTGCCATGTCACTATTAACAATAAATTGTGAAATCAACGATATCTTCCAATCACTAGCTTACAGTCTTAACGTTTCCATTGTTGGAAATATTGGGTAAATAGAGTGGTTTTGAATTAAGTGCAGCGTGCTGTGTTATTATGTTATCCGGTGCGCGTGCATAATGATTTTTTCCAGTTTCTTTTTACTGTAAATACGTCAATTAATTCAGGAACCCGTTTATTATAAGGTCAACGTTGCACGTATAGAAACTGGATACTATAAATCATGGTCATGATGATAAGAGGGAGATGTCGGTATGGTAATATGATGTGTAAGAAAAGTTCTGGTATTAAAATGTATTACAATACGAAACTGATTTGTCAATACCTAAGAATAAAACACGAACAGAAAATACTCAAAATATACATTTTAACGAGAAAATGTTCTGTTTATTGATATATAGCTTAATGTAGGTGAAGAGAGGGGAACCATATCACTGTGGTATTGTATAATCTTGAATTTTCATCTTGATATTTCAAAAATACCTATTCGAAACACGCGAAAACAAGTCAGCGAGGTACAATGGCGATGGATTCGCGCAATGTGATAACTTATTACCCGCGTAACAATCAGACAGATAGAGTAGTTGCCTGGCAGTTTATTATATTCCTGATTTTTTATTTGTCTCAACACATATGCAGTTGCAGATAAAATGAAGAGCTCGAAAATAGCATGATACGGTATCGGTATTATGTTTTGATAAGGATAATAGTGAATCACCGGCTGCTAGTAGGGAAGTGCTATCAATCACAGTGCACATCAATTTAGTTTATTATTCTACATAATGACAACATCATTGCGACATCATGGCTGCATCATGATCAGAATACTTTTACCAACATGACCGGTACCATCAGTCATTCTACCTCGTCAATCATATCTGTGCTCGATTCTCGCAATCATACACAACGAGTGGGTTTTCCCTTGTTCTGTGGTTGCCACAACAATACAGGCGCTCACAAATAGTTGAGATCGTGAAACAGATGACAGAACACGTTAGTAAAAGAACAAGTGATGCAAGAAAGGTCTTAAAATACCCACAATCGTGTGCAGTCGGGGGAATATGTTTGGGTTTCAATAACAAATGATATGTGACAATGTCCAATCAGCTAAGTTGAGCTTTGGAATTAGAGATCCTATAAAATATTAGTTGACGACATTCAAATTCCAATATCCATGTGTCAGATGTTTTCGTGGGTTTACGATTTCTTCCGACGTATCAGTCCTTTAACGAAAATTGGCCGGACATTGGGATGGTGATTTCCTTTGAACCTGTGCGATTGTTCACACTTTATCCTCGAGAATGCTCATCGGTAGCTCGGTCCAAATGTCTATTTAGACACGCGCTAATGGAACGTGTCGAAGGAAATGAGGTTGTTATGGCCATCACCCTGGGTTCAGATGGGTAGTAATCAAATAGTGTGTGTGGAATAGCAATGTGTGTTGAGAGCGCTATTAGTGTTTGGGTTTTAACCCTTTGCATGCTGGGAAATTTGTCGTCTGCTAATATGTCGTCTGCTGAATTTCTAAAATTAGCATTTTCTTCATTTTGTTTCAAAGAATACTATCAGAATAGCAAACAGTTTGGATCCTGATGAGACGCCACGTTCTGTGGCGTCTCATCTGGATTCAAACTGTTTGCAAAGGCCTTCAAATTTCGGTTCCAGCACTGGAAGAGTGGAAGGCATTATCTGGACCAAATAGTCCGACTGTTATTTGTAATCGTCCATAGTTCGCCATGGCAATTCCTTTCAAATGTTACATACAAGCATGTGTACAGTTTACTTACATAAGTAATGCATTAAATAGTGTTTATGTAGTGAAGCAATAGTATTTTTGCAATAGTATAGAAATAAAAATATTTTTCAATAATTGCTGCATTACCAACACTTTGATCAGAGATGTTTAGTTTTGTTTTCCGTGTTACTTATTTAGGTATGTAAGCGCTTTATACATTTCATTCGTGTACACAGTATATTATAGTATCTCATATGTTAATACATGGTATTGTACCAATATATCCATATAATGACAAACGATTTTCAAATATTATTTTTAATGCATATATTTATATGTAATCATATTTAACAGACTGTTTTATATGAGATATGTGGGGTATGTAGTTATTGTGAGTTCAGTTTTTAGTACACAGTTGATCTACCCGTATGTGTGTTTGGGGTTGGATGTGGGAGTTGTAGAAGCTTATAAAATCTAGAAGATGATGATGAAGATAATCAAAAATCGTTCGTAGAAACGAATATTCCATGCGAATTGAAAATGCAATAAATGCATTTGAAGTAAATTATCATTCATTTATTATGTGCATTCCTCCAAACAGTCAGCTACATTTACGTATATGATTATTAATTGTCCATTTTACACCAGGTAGGTGTTTTGCTCTAGTATTAAGTAATTCTGAAAGCTATCAAAAAGAAGATACCACATTATAAGTTGAAATTTTCAGTTTTGTGTTGATGTGCTTCGGTCTATAAAAATAACATGAAATTATAGTTGTTTAAGCGACATTACCTTTAATTAGTATATCGATTCACTAAATTAAGCTATGTTATGTAACTTTTCACATATTATATAAAATGTTAAGTATGTTATCCCTTAGCAGTGATATGCCCTTTTAAACCATACATTTCTCTTTACATATACATACCTGATTTTATAATTATTTTAGTAATCACATATCACGCCGCCTATCCGCCATTGACACTGAACGCATTCGAATAACTGATTGTTACTGGTTTGATAATTATTATTCAATATATGTAGTTGTCTCTACATTATTAATATTTTATTAGAGGCGTATAGTTTTCGGTTTATGTTCTAGTATACAACGTTTATGGCACATGCTATTGTGGTAGTCAAATTCAAAAATGAACTCCTTTCAAAGAAGAGGTCGTGTCAATATAACCAATGACAAAAATACCCGCAAGATGGCACGCACAATGTCTTCCTTTAATCAATAATGCAACGTCCCCGGGGACTCGCCAGCAGCCAGAGTTACCCTCGTTGTGAAAGTTAATTTAATTTATTGGTGGTCTCAACAGGTTTCGCCAAGTTGACACTTGTGCATAAAGGGTGTTCGAAAACAATTTCGAGCGAGTTACCCTTTGCCCGTTAAAATTTCTCCTGTCTTGACTTAATCAGTTGGAGGCTAAAATTCGCATTTGAGTGGCTAGAAAATGGTCACGTGGGTCGAATTCATGAAAAGAACATTTAATATTTTAATAACACCAGTAATTATTGGAAAGGCTTGAAAAGTTAAAATCACCCGTGCGGGGAATAAAGCCCCTGTGAATACGAATGTACACTGAAAAGGTTTGAACGGATTTATGGACATCCAGCCAATTTGTGTCACACTGAATTGACCATGCAATGTAAAGACATTAATTACATTCAGAAAAATGTTCTGTCGGTATCTGGGTGTGTTCAAAAGTTTTTTCTTCGGTATTGAACTGTCTATGATAGAGGAATATAAAAGTGTTGATTTACAGTGATATTTTTATAAAATTTCTCATCTGAGTCCTGGGACTCGATACCTTGCATCGCTTTGAGTCCCTGTATTGAAAGAATGAGTCCAAATATTTAACGATATTATTTTTTTAGAAATTTCAATCATTATTTGGGACTCAAATAATTCGAATCTTTGCTTCCCCATAGGTGTTTGTGAGGCCAGGACGCAGGACTAGCAGGTAAAAAATCACTGGATTTAGAAGTACGTGTATTAATTTTTTTTATAATGCACCTTTCTCTTTTCTGCTTATATTTTACACAAAATCCTAGCTTTAAGACAAATACTTGTGACGATCACAGTAACCAATATTTTTTAAGAATAATTTCACACACATGATTACGTAGACAATACACAATATCGTTGTGTTCACCATATGATCTTTTAGATGTTTAAACGTATATCGAATACAAAATTGCCAGCAGCACTTACAAAATCTGATGCAGCTTGAGATAAACTTGCCTTGGTAGACAAAGACCACATAATTGAGATTGTTCGTTATAAAAAAACAACAACATTGTTCGTAATTAAAAACATGTCAGTAATGACATAGCAAACAAAAACACCAATAACTAAACTAAGCGATAATAGCAAATATGTTAACGACAAACATGTCAATAACATAACATGCGCCGAAGTAATTAAACACACCAAAAGGATATGCAAGGTGTACATTAATTCGCTTTATGAATAGTCGTTTGAACTCTACTCTGCCAATTTTGTTTAATTGTTTATGTAATGAACAGTTTTTCTTTAATAATGCTTTTCCGTTCTATAATGTTCTGATAAATTGTTCCACTTTTAATGTTGTTACAAATAAGCATTTATTTACAATAAAACACTATTGCCCCAAAAAATGCCCTATAACTAATACACGATTATCATTATACAGGTAAATTAATTCATAGTCATGTGTGTGGTTGGGGGGGGGGGGGGCGTAGTGAATAAGTCATAAATTTGATGCAATGATACCGTGACTATGCGGTTAAAGCCGTGAGGATGTGCTGGTTACGGATGAAGTATTTAACAAACTTAAAGCTCTTTGTACACCAGCACACATCGCGAATATGGTTCATATGGAAAGCCAAAGGGGACCCCCGCTAAAATGCATATACTTATATAGCAAATATCGGGATTTTCATTTTCCGCGGAACTTTCACTTTCCGCGAAAAACCAAGGCCAGCATAGCCATAAAATACTGCATACAAATCGAAATCTAAAAAGCGCGGAACTTTCATATATTTTCCGTCGGAACAATTATCTTTCAACCCTGTAGAGAATGCGGGCTCAAATAATCGCGCGGAACCTTAATATTATCTACTCTGTACAAATAGTAGTGTATAAAATCGCGCGGACCTAATCCACAAAGCGCGGAACACAAATATCTTCCGCGAAAATTAAGCATTGAATTACTGTACAAATCTCGGGTTGCTATGTAAATTGCGGGTTGCTAATGTAAAATCGCGCGGAAGATTCATTACTCCGCGCGATTTTCAATAGCATTGAATTACTGCACGAAATTCGGGTTGCTATGTGGTTACGCGATAAAATTTGATTGGTTCCGACACCTAGAAAGAACCAATCAAAACTCGCGTCTTATCCAGCATTCATGCAGTCATCATGATGACGGTTGTTTCACATTAACACAAAACCTTTTAAGGGCGAAAGAGTGATCAATTTTGATGACATTAGCGATGAGGTTAGTATTTAACATACATGAATTATGAATTTTAATGCAATTAAAACAGCTCAAGAGTATCGAGTGTTGTTTTCACGGTTTGTCTATATGCAAACGTCTCTGTTAAAACATAAACACCCGCAAAAACACGTCATAATCATATGTCGTCAAATAATGAAATATAGTGTTTGTGTGTAAGAAACATCATCCCTTAAGCTCAGTTAGTAGAGAGCCAAGTTATTGTTATGGCAGTCGTATGCTCTAGTCCAGCACCGTATACATCTTCAATTAAAAAGAACAAGAACAAGGCTTTACAGGCAATTCATCCCAAAGGCAACTCGTACCTTGGTCAACTCGTACCCATTTTTAGCTCGGCGTTTTCGGAGAAAACCCGAGGTATTGTCATAGCCAGCTCGTCGTCCGCCGTAGGCGTCGTGCTAAAACCTTAGCATTGGCTCTAAAATCAAAGTGCTCCACCTACAACTTTGAAATGTCATATGTAGATGCACCTTGATGAGTTCTACACGCCACACCCATTTTTGGGTCACTAGGTCAAAGTCACTGTGACCTCTAATATAAAACTTTAACATAGGCTCTAAAATCAAAGTGCTTCCACCTACAACTTTGAAACTTCATATGAAGATGCACCTTGATGAGTTCTACACGCCACACCCATTTTTGGGTCATTAGGTCAAAGGCCAATGTCACTGTGACCTCAACTATTAAACTTTAACATAAAGTAAAATAAAGTGCTTCCAACTACAACTTTGAAACTTCATATGTAGATGCATGTTGATTTGTTCTACACGCCACACCCATTTTGGGGTCACTAGGTCAAGGTCATTGTGACCTCTAAAAAAAAAAATCTGACAAGCACCTGTAGCAGAGCGTGGCACCCGTTATGCGGTGCTCTTGTTGTCAACTCGTACCTCATTCAAACTATTGAACTTGTTTCATTTGTCTTATTTTGTCACAATTGTAAAATTCTTGAAAGACATCAACCACAAGTGTCAATTTTCATCAACACTTTCGCTGCTTATACATATCTGCAACAGACAACTTGCGTGAGCAATGCTTAGATAATTTAAGTGGAAATGTCAAGAGGAAAATAAAAATTGTCTCTATGAGTTTGACTTATAAGCTAACCATCCTACACCTATTTCTGTATATCGGGTACGGGTTTAGTTTGGGTAGGTACAAGTTGACTAAAAAACAGGTACGAGTTGACCACAATGGGTAGGTGTTTACCACGGAACAATTTGACCGGCATGCAGAACAAGATTATTGATTATTATATTTAACTGTCACACAAATCTGAAAGATAACACAATGTATTACAAACACAATGACTGTCAAGACATTCTAAACTCTTACAGTTAACATATAACAGGTGTACACATCTGATATACTGACCAAATTAAATAACTCAAGATTCACACCAGATACGACACAGTTTCAAAACTCGACATTTTGTCTGCATGCCACGCCAATTTAGTCCAAAAAATTTGATTTAACCAGTGAATTCTGAGCTATATATCTTAAAGCAGAATGCACATTATGTCTAAAAAGTGTTTTCGGCTAATTTCTGGTATGAACTATCTTCACACATAGCATCTGGTAAACCTTCAGATAGCAATAGCAGAATGCTAATAATGAGTATAATGTTCTGTATTGTGGAAGAAATACATGTAGTAAAATAATATGATAGTATGAAACATGGTTTTTGTATTTTATAGCTGTAGCAGTGTTCCCAACTTGAACATCATCTTCTGTGTACATATCTGAGGCAGAGCCAGCTTGCCCATCTGACCTCTGTTGTGGACAACCGAGTAAGAGCCAGCTTGCATGTCATCTGTTGTGGACATCCGTGTTAGAGCCAGCTTGCACGTCCTCTATTGTGGACATCAGTGTTAGTGCTAGCTTGCATGTCATCTGTTGTGAACATCCGTGTAAGAGCCAGCTTGCACGTCATCTCTTTTGGACATCAGTGTTAGAGCCAGCTTACACATCCTCTGTTGTGGACATCCGTGTAAGTGCTAGCTTGCACATAATCTGTTGTGGACATCTGTGTTAGAGCCAGCTTGCACGTCATATGTTTAGGACATCAGTCAGAGATAGCTTGCATGTTATATACTTGTGGACATTAGTCAGAGCCAGCAAGGACAATCTCTGTTGTGGATATCTGTCTTAGAGCTTGCACGTCATCGGTTGTTCACATCCTTGTAATAACCAGCTTGCACATCAACTGATGTGGAAATCTGAGTCAGAGCCAGCTTGCACATCATCCGTTGTGGACATCTCTTTATGATTCTACTCTTTGCTTAGATTGACACTGTGACTTTAGTGTAATATGTTACAACCTTAAGCTATTCCTATTGTTGAATAAAAATATTGTGTCATTAAAATATATTTTGTTGGATAATTTGTATGTTGAGTTGTATTGTTTGGTCATTGCAAAGTATCAAGTTATTTTAAGACAAGACAAGGGACAAAATTGTCACAAAACCAGGTTTTCATTGTGAAAAAAAAATCTGATAAAGGGAGAAAACTAAAACTGAACTTTTGAAATGAACAAACAAAATTAACCCCTTTGTAAGTTTGTTTAAAATTTTTTTATATTTTTAGTCGTGGCGACCTTGACATTGGAGATATTGACGTGATTCTTTCGTGCGACACACCGTCCCATGATGGTGAACAAATGTGCCAAATGATTTTAAAATCTCACAATGAATGACATAGTTATGGCCAGGACAAGCTCATTTATGGCCATTTTTGACCTTTGAACTCAAAGTGTGACCTTGACCTTGGAGATATCGACGTAATTATTTCGCGCGACACACCGTCCAATGATGGTGAACAAATGTGCCAAATGATTTTAAAATCTGACAATGAACGACATAGTTATGGATCGGACAAGCTTGTTCCGCCAGCCCGCCAGCCAGCCAGCCAGCCCGCCCGCATTCGCCAATCTAATAACCAGTTTTTTCCTTCGGAAAACCTGGTTAAAAAAGCTCATCTTTCATCATGTATTTATATTAAAATTCTTGAATGTTAGTGAAGGTACAGTTCATATAATTAAAAGCAATTTTAATATGATTGCTTGTGTTTTATTGCAAAGTGAATACCATCTTGTCTTTATGCTGACATATAGAACGGAAAAATAGTAAACTGTCGTTTTTATATGCAATGGGATTGTATATGAAGACTTGCATGTTCAGATGAAAAAATTGCCATAATTTTTCTCTTTATATTTTATTCCTGCTAAATGGTTGATGCAATAAAGTTAAGTCTTTAATGACTTGTGTTTCTTGTAATATTATTTGTAAGCAAATTTGGCTGTAGTATTAGATGCATGCTGTACAAGATACTGTAGATCAACATTATATTGTTTGAGTATGAATAGATAATTCAAGGTGCACAGCCATTAATTTTGCCCTCCACCATCTCCGATTTTGGTTAGACAGTTGCAAGTTACTTGCATTAGTATGAAGTCTTAAAATAACTTAAGTATAATTGCTGTTGTGTTATTATTAACCTTTTCCTGCTCTGAGGAAATTTTAAATTTTCTACATGCAAACATCATAAAACCAGAACAGCCTGCAAGTAACTCACAATCTGTTCAGGTTTTATGCTGTTTGCTGCTCATCAGTATCCATGGGTTGGAAACAAAGCCTTTAAAACTTTAATATAGTAAGAAAGGTCTTAAATTAAATTTATTCTCGAATGTGTCTTAGTGCGTTTTTGAGTGGTACAGGGTTAAATGTCTCATTTTGTTTTTGATTATCTTTGGTTTATTGAACATATATGAGCCTTGCTCTGTGAAATAGGGGTTTAATGCATGTGCATTTAGTATCCTCCCTGATTAGCCTGTGCGGTCTGCCCAGGCTAATCTGGAGTGCACATGCATTAAACCCCTTTTTCACAGAGCGAGGCTCATATGTATTAGACAGTGCATTCAAATAATACAATTTAAATCTGAATCTTTTATTTAGTTGCAATACTTTAAAGCTTACTATGTTTGCAGTTTTAGTGAAAACACAAACTTTTAATCAAAGAAGCATATAATGTGTATTACTCATTTAATCAACTTCCACTTTATTCCATACACGTGTTCGACTCTGTGACATTATGTTCTGTCAAAGCTTTTTATTGCAAATTTATTAAACATAAATTGGTAACCTTGGGTATCCAAAAGGAATCCAAATTTTACTAGCCATAGACTTTCCAAAATGCAATTGTTTCTGAGAAGTATTTTTCTCTAGAAGGTGGCAAAACTCCTAAGCAATTCCTTTTTGGGCTAATGGTAGGGCTTATGCGTGTAACACCCATTGACAAATTATTAAATATACATTGAAAGGTCATTGTTCACAAAACAGATCATGATATAACATGATGCAGCATTTTGTACTATATTAAATTAAATGTTGCTGAAAACAGTAGAATATTCAAATTATGGACATTTTATTCTGTTAATAATGCTATCTTTCTAACATTACAAATCAATAAAGCATGCTTAACAATAGCAGAACTCTTTTGACTTTTAATTATCTTTTCCAGTCTTTAAATCTTTACAAAATTCATTGTCCCACTAACACCATCCTATAAAACAGGTTATGGCTTCCAATTGTTAATCAACTATAAAGCATGAACAAAGGCACAAATATCGCAGTATCTTTTGCAAATGATACAAATGTCCATGGCCTCGATACTGAACAAAAAGCAAGATTTTTTGTCAGGCGGTAAGCTGAATCCTCGAGAACATTCGAAAAATGTCCATTTAATGCGCCACTGGGCCGTTCCTATTTAAATGGGCTGCATGCACAGAACTTGGCCATCCAGGTCATATGTCCAAACATTTCAAGTTACTGTCACAGACTGCTTGAAGAACTAAACTGCTGATAAACAAGGACCTATGCTCAGATGTTGAAGCAGGACATGCACTGTGGGTTCCATCAACAGTCCAATCATTCTACATCATTCATGAAATTCATAGGCAATGATCTTCAGCTCATGACGAGATTCTGGAAATCTGAAGTACCAGGTACTGCTCCATCATTGCTGACAAGACTCTACATGTTGAAATGACTGTGTAATGTTGAGTCCCTGAAATACAAAAGTAAAATTCATGCTAGAGTTTAGCCATATTAATTATGCTTGATTGCATTGAAAGCTTTATGCTTATTAAGACATTCTAGAGTCCGTTTTCTGGGAGTAATCAGTACTTTGTATATATGAAGATAAAGAGGCCGCTAATAAACAGGGTTGAACCCAAAATGTTCCCATCACTAGGTGAACACCATATCCACTACGCCAGCCTGACAAAGTAAATGAAGTGAAGCTTCTAAGTTATGTCTCATTTGATTGTTAACAAGAGCACCGCCCTGCGGGTTCAGACCTCTCATCTATTTTTTTTAAAGTTGAAGGGACCTATCTCAATACTTCAATCACAAAGGAGGGAGAGGTGGGGTGGAAAAGGGTGTATAGTGTGGTGGTGTGGTCATTTATTACACTATCTTCCAAAAATGAAAAAATGATAAAAATAAATATTTGTGTTTTTTAGCCATGTTTAAAAAAAAATGGGCATGGGGTATAGTGTGAGGGTGTGGTCATTTATTAGATGATCTTTCACAATGAAAAAAAAAGTACTTTTTTCTTTTTTTGGGGGGGGGGGGCGTGGGGGATGGTTTGGGTGGAGTCTATTGTGGTATGTCAGATAAGAGTTGCTTTGTAACGCTTGTAAAGAAGTTATGGAAATTTTAGCAAAATTTAATAATTTCACCTTGAGAGTCATGGTCATTCAAAGGTCAAGGTAAAATTCAACTTGCCAGCTACAGTAACTTATGATAGCATGACAGTATTTGAAGTTTGAAAGCAATAGCCTTGATACTTGAGAAGTAAAGTAGATCAAAACACAAAATTTAACCATATATTCAAAGTTACTAAGTAAGAAAAGGACCATAATTCTGTCAAAATGACAACCAGAGTTATTCAACTTGTCCTGTACTGTCCCCTTATGATAATTTGCGAGTGTTCCAAGTATGAAAGCAATATCTATGATACTTTAGGAGTAAAGTGGACCAAAACACAAAACTTAAGCAAATTTTCCATTTTCTAAGAATAAAAAGGGCACATAATACTTTCAAAATGCCAGTCAGAGTTACATAACTTTGTCTGCACAGTCCCTTTATGATAGTAAGTGTTGCAAGTATGAAAGCAATAGCTTTGATACTGTAGGAATAAAGTGGACCTTAACACAAAACTTAACCAAATTTTCAATTTTCTAAGTATAAAAAGGGCACATAATTCTGTCAAAATGCACGCCAGAGTTATCTAACTTTGCCTGCCAAGTCCCCTCATGGTAGTAAGTAAATAAGTTTTATACTTGATACTTTATGAGAAAAGTGGACCTAAACACAAAACTTAACCGGACGCCGACACCGACGCAGACGCCAAGATGATGACAATATCTCTTTTTTTTTCAAAAAAAAAAGATGAGCTTATAAATAAAATGTTACATATTGCAAACTTGATTACACGATTTTTCATAAATACTCTTTCAGCTTTTTATTTATATATGAAGGCTAGGGTCACTTTCTGCGAGCCTTACAAAAAAACTAACCATATTTGCAATTGTCAAGACTCCTTCACATACAATTTACCTTTGCTTATTCCAATATCCTTTTGCCAACCAACATTGTGCGGTCACGTACCATACATGGTTCCACAGTTGTACAGAATTCCTACAAAATAAATGAAGTATACATTTACAATTCAAATTTCTTTTCAAAGAATGTGTAGGTAACTAAATTCCCAATACATTACTTTAATGTCATAAAATAATTTTCAAACAAGGGCTGTTTGTAAAACATGCATGCCCCCCATATGGATTGTCAATTGTTGTGGCAGCCATTGTGTGAATACGTTTTTTGGCACTGTGACCTTGACCTTTGACCTAGTGACCTGAAAGTCAATAGGGGTCATCTGCGAGTCATTATCTATGTACCTATGAAGTTTCATGATCCTAGGCATAAGTTCTTGAGTTATCATCCGGAAACCATTTTACTTTTTTGGGTCACCGTGACCTTGACCTTCGACTTAGTGACCTCAAAATCAATAGGGGTCATCTGCGAGTCATGATCAATGTACCTATGAAGTTTCATGATCCTAGGCATAAGCGTTCTTGAGTTATCATCGGGAAACCATTTTACTATTTAGGGTCACCGTGACCTTGACCTAGTGACCTGAAAATCAATAGGGGTCATCTTCGAGTCATGATCAATGTACCTATGAAGTTTCATGATCCTAGGCAAAATCGTTCTTGGGTTATCATCCGGAAACCATCTGGTGGACAGACATATGGACATTCGGACCGACATGTGCAAAACAATAAACCTGCTCTTCTTCGGAGGGGGCATAAATATTTAACAGATATTTAACAAAAATTAACTTGATTCATCAAATTAATCAGTATCGAATAATAGACCAGTTTCACAATATGAACACCGATACTATTTTTATATATCAATCATATCACCTGACGCGTTGAATTGCAGAACAAGGCTGAACGTGGAACTGCATTTTCTTTTGCTATGCAAAATGCGTTGAATATCAAGATTTTAATGCGCACTGACACTGGTTACAAATAAGTCAAACATATGAATACAGACAACCATCACATGTCATGCTGTGTTAAGTAAAAAAATTGATAAGTAATTCAAATATAAAAATTATAACACCTAAATAATGATTCAAGGACATAAGTTATGTACTATTAGTGTATATTAATGAATTATATTTAATCTTTATAAATAACAATAGATGTGTTCATCAGAAACACAATGCCCACTACTGCGCCGCTTTTAATTATACATATATTTTTTTAACCTTTTACCTTGAAGGACGACCTTGACCTTGAACTTCCACCACTCAAAATGTGCAGCTTCATGAGATACACATGCATGCCAAATATCAAGTTGCTATCTTCCATGCTGCAAAAGTAATGGCCAACGTTAATTTTTTTCCGGACAGACGGACAGACTGACTGACTGACGGACAGTTCAACTGCTATATGCCACCCTTCCAGGGGCATACAATTTCCAGTTACCCATAAGCATCAGAGTAAATGTGGTCTGAAGACTAAACATCGATTATTGCACAAATCGAAGTCATAAATTAGCAGTATACAATACTAAGTATTGTAAGACTACAATTTTCAAAGGTAGGATGTGTACAATTTCATGAATTATAGAACGTGTAAGAGTTGAATCAAGCATCAGACAAAGTCCTATCAAATAGAAGAAAATGACACAAATGTTTAGCATTAAATTTTTGAAATATTAAAAATATATAGGTATAAAGCACTTTATAATTATGATAAAACTGGCTAATATGTATACAGTATTTAGTTTCTGACAATCTTTTTGGACAGATGACTTTCAATGTTGACAATATCTTTTATGTTCAGTAAAAGCAACAAGTGAGTATTTGGCGTTAAATTATTCCAAGAAACGGCTACGCAATGCTACAACCATGAGACGCCATGGTCACATGGAGGTGTCATTAATTGTGTTAAATGACCAGATGACCAGATATCTACAACATGTGGTTTATGACATCACGTTGTTATTTAGTATTTGTCTGCACAGTATCTGATCATAAAGAGGTTATGGGTTTGTGCTGAATACAGGGGAATTTAAACGCAAGATCTATCAATAAATAAAATAATTGATTAATCGCCCAAATAATGCGCAAACAAAGAGTGTCAGATAATCCAATAAGTTTTAGACTGTCAATTTACACACACTAAGAATTGAAAGCCATACTTGGAGTGTCAGAGTTTGTGCAAAAAAAAAGAATACAAACAAGAATACAAACAAGTACTTTAATCAAGAAAATGTATTTCATATATTGGCACTTAAAATGGAAAGTATATATTAAGTAATTAATGGCTATTTCTGACGAAGTCAACTTGTGTTGGCAATATCATTAAGGAGATCTAGCTGAATGTTCAAAAGCAGAGTGATATTGCGATGCACTATTAGAAATCTCTACACGTTCAGCCTCATTCTGGAATTCTGCAATCATTTGACTACCTGCTATATTGGGTTATTGTGAAAAGGGTCTATTCACTCATAAATACTTTAAAGAAGTAAGATTTTCCATCACTCTACAACTGTTGGGCTTTCTTAAAGGAAGTTTGGGAGTAAAATAAATCTACTCCAAGTTTTTATCACAAAAAACTTCCAACAAGTGGAGAATTAGCCGCATTTAGTGGATGATTTAGAAACATGATTAATTTAAATTAGATCTACATGTAATAGCTATTGAAAAGTTAAGTTATCCAGTTATTCTTGCTGCAATGTGGATAAGAATAATACAAACCAATAGCTGACAAACCTGATATCAGTGATATGTTGACCTTTGAAGTCGAAATTGAGACCTGAAATCTGTCTGTATAGAGAGGCACAATTTGTTTGGCATATCTTCAACCATTACTGGCAACACACACCTACAAAATTTATATATAAATTATATTAAAACATAAATTTATTAATAATTTTATTTATTAATTTATGACGAAATGTTTTAATCTAGGTCAGCTATAACGAAACTAAAAACGGATTAAAAACAATACCTTATTTTAATTAATAGGTTGAAAACAAAAATAAATGTATTAATATATTGACGTTCAACTGAACGAATACAAGACACAAGTACATTACATTACAATAAGTTATTATTTCAGTCGCATTCGGAGAAAACTGGGCTTAGTGCATGTGCGTAAAGTGTCATCCCAGATTAGCGTAAGCCTGTGCAGTCCGCACAGGCTAATCAGGGACGACACTTTCCGCATAAACTTCATTTTCGGTAAGGAGGGACTTCCTTGAAATTGAAAATACCATAAAAGCGGAAAGTGTAATCCCTGATTAGCATGTGCGGACTGCACAGGCTAATCTGCGATGACACTATACGCACATGCATTAAGCCCAGTTTTCTCAGAACGCGGCTCATTTAATTAACAATTGTCAACATTATGCATATAATCGGATAGTTTTACACAATATTAAAAAAGTACAAATACAAACCTGGTAATACATGTAAATGATCGTATGCAATACAGTTATTGATCCCAATCTGATCTATTTCCGAATTATCTGCGAATCCATCGAGTAGAAACAATAACCATGCAATTCGCTCCGCCATCTTAAAACGTTATACTTACTGAACGCACTGATTCACTCTGGATCAGCAGACGATTTATTTCATAAATCAATCTCTGGGTTAATGGTCGCCATCTTTCGAACTACTTTCAAAAGTACAACAACAACAATAACAGTAGGTGACAATTTTAATTGCGAAAAGTTGAAAAATTGAGTACATGTGTCACGGTTGTTGAGTGGAATAGTGTTATTTTCAACTGTGTACGAAGCATTTGAACTGGTAGTGGAATAACCGAATTGTTGGTGGAAATGGAATTAAGAAATATATCTAGTAATTCATCATCGTGTAGAATTATCATCAGCATCATTTCTGTGGAACATTGCAATATTCAAAATACAAGTGTTTCATAGCTATGGTGCTTTTGACATAGTTCACTAACCATCAAGACTGAAATGATTCATGCACACAGGTAAAGTAAATAATTGAATTTGTGCAGAATGTTTATTTTTTACAAATTATTATTTAATTTAACCAATTTATTTAGGATAGATTGCACTGAAACTCAAAGTCTAAAGCTTAGTAAGACACTTAAGCCAGTTTTCTGAGAAGAAACAATACTTGTTCAGAGTATAGCAGGCTCATGCGGCCTCTGGTTTATTTATTTGGCCTCGGCCTTTAACCTGGGTCGCTTTGAATACAGGTGTTTAGCCCCCATATCAACAAGGCTTTATCGCCCCTATATGTACTTATTCATATTGTTTAAAGATTTTGAGAACCCTCGCTCAGTGCCAGTGGGGATAAAACAGGGACCTTCTTATAGCTAGATGAATGCATCAAATATTCCAGCAACACTTTATAATCAATAACTTTATAATTGATGATTCTGTTCTTTTAAGTACATTACTTATTTACCAAAACAATGTGAAACACATTTTTATGATCCCAAAGGTGGGCATATAGTGATCGCACTGTCCGTCTGTCTATCCATCACACTTTGCATTTAGGTTTCGAAAAAATGCTCATAACTTCTATGTCGCTTCAGATGTAACATTCATATTTGGTATGCATGTGTATATGGACAAGGCCTTCCCATACACACACAAATCTTGACCGTTTTGACCTTGAACTTAGGGTCGGCGTTTAGGTTTTGAAAAATGCTCATAACTTCTATCAAAGCGTTTATCGGGGGCGTATGTCATCCTACAGAGACAGCTCTTGTTTTTGCTACTGTCCTCTGCACAAACCATGATATATCTGCATATATGCATCTAACCAAATCAGTAAAACTATTTGTCACTTAATTACAGTAAACTTATTGCATGTTAACTTTTATACTATATATATATATATATATATATATATATATATATATATATATATATATATATATATATATATATATATATATATATATATAATTATATATAACAGATCTTGAAAAAAACACACATCAAACTTCAAATTGTTTTAGTAAATTATAGGCTTTAATTGGTATTGTGACATTGACAACACTCATGCATGCGACTATACAATTATATAACTATGGAACACATTATGTATGAGAAATTCCAATACATCAACATAACGTCTCAGATTTAAGGCAGATAATCTAGTGCTTTTTTGCTGCCATTTTTAATATTACACATTTTTTCATTTTATGTTATGATGCATTGATCTTGTTTCTAAATTAACCAAGCAATCATGTTAAACTTTTGGAGAAAGATGTCTGATAAATATTGAAAATATAATCACTACAACGTGAACAAAATTCAGTCCAATACTGTGACCAACGAAGATTTGCCAAAGAGCAATTCAGATCATGATTTAAATTAAATACAAGTAATATGAAAGTCTGCCTATTGGATCCCAGTTATGACTTATTTGTCAAATCTGCACATTAATTTGCCCTTGGCCATGTAGAATTGGGGACTAAATACCATCATGTCATGTAAAAAGGAGCAGGGTATAGCACGCTGCTATTGATCTCTTGAGCTTTCACATGAATTTAACGGGTATTTTCATACAACAAATGATATTTTATAGTGTAATGATAAAGCATTATGAGCACAAATTATATCTCTTACTAGTGGTGCAAAAATCAATTAAGTGTCACATTTCAAAAGAAAATTTATATAAAAAGGTATTATTAATTGTTAAAACGTTATAAAAGGTTATTTCAATTCACTAAAGCATTTAATTACAAGAACAAGTGCATTTTATGTCCATTACAATACATGTAACAGTATTGGCATTGTATTTATCTGCATTTGATGTGCATTTAATACACTTAAAAATGCAGACCAGACACACTTCTAACAGAAACTAATGTATTTTTTCTGCATTTTTCCAGCATTTATACTCGTCAAGTGTATTTTTTATCATCCCAAATACACGTTACCAGGAAAAAGGTATGTTAAAATGCATTTTTAGTTTGTTTTAAATATATTTTCAAATGCATTAAGACACTCTTTTGCAAAAAATGTTGAACAAAAACTTGAAAATATTTAATATACTAAAGTGAAGTAATAATTAAAGTTTTGTATGAGCATCAAAAACAGTGTCGATTTCATACCAGTGCCTATTTAGTAGCAGTAGGTCTTATATGGTCTACTTGTGGTAGAAATAATGCATTTTGTATAATACAACATACATAAATTAAAAAATATAGCTGCCCATACAGTTCAATACAATGTTCAATTAACTACACTATGCAAAGTTGAAATATGACATCAAGCTTGGAATAATCTTTTCAATAATGTATAATATGCTGTTTTAATTTATAAGTGAAATAGACACTTGCAAATAAAAACTTTTTTTACATCAAAACTAAATGTTTAATTTGAATTTTAGCTCCACTGGCCAAAGGTCCTGTGTCCATCGTGCGTCCGTGCATTAACTTTTCCTTTAAACATCTCCTAAACTACTGGTCCAATTCTGATGAAATTTCTTAGGAATGTTCCTGGGGTAAACCTCTTTCAAATTTGTTCAAATTATGCCCCTGGGGTCAAATTTGACTCTGCCCCGGGGGTCACAAAATTGAAAATTTGCTTATATAAGGCCTATTTTGTGAAAACTTTAAAAATCTCCCGTCCATAACCATTGGGCCTAGGGCTATCAAATTAGGTATGTAGAGACATCTAATAGTCCTCTACCAAATTTGTTCAACTTATGCCCCTGGGGTCAAATTTGACCCTGCCCCGGGGGCACAAAATTGAACATATGCTTATATAGGGTATATTTTGTGAAAACTTTAAAAATCTTCTCGTCCATAACCATTGGGCCTAGGGCTACCAAATTTGGTATGTAGTGGCATCTTATAGTCCTCTACCAAGTTTTTTCAAATTATGCCCCTGGGATCAAGTTTGACCCTGCCCCGAGGGTCACAAAATTGAACATATGCTTATATAAGGCCTATTTTGTGAAAACTTCAAAAATCTTCTTGTCCATAACCATCCGGCCTAGGGCTATCAAATTTGGTATATAGTGACATCTAAAAGTCCTCTACCAAATTTGTTCAAATTTAATCCCTAGGGTCAAATTTGACACTGCCCCGGGGGTCACAAAATTGAACATATGCTTATATAATGCCTATTTTGTGAAAACTTAAAAAAAATTCTTGTCCATAACCATTAGGCCTAGGGCTACACAATTTGGTATGTAGTGACATTGTATAGTCCTCTACTTAGTTTGTTCAAATTATGCCCCAGGGGTCAAATAACACCCTGCCCCAGGGGCCACAAAATCAATTATATGCTTATATAGTGCCTATTTTGTGAAAATTTTAAAACTCTTCTTGTCCTTAACCATAAGGCATAGAGCTACCAAATTTGGTATGTAGTGACATGTAATAGTTCTCTACCAAGATTGTTCAAATTATGCCCCTTGGGTCAAATTTGACCCTGCCCGGGGTCACAAAACTGAACATACGCTTATATGGGGCCTATTTTGTGAAAACTTTAAAAATCTTGTTGTCCATAACCATTGGGCCTAGGGCTACCAAATTTGGTATGTAGTGACATCTAATAAACCTCTACCAAATTTGTTCAAATAATGCCTCTGGGGTCAACTTTGACCCTGCCCCAGGAGGTCACAAAACTGAATAAACGCTTATAAAGCGCCTATTTTGTGAAATCTTAAAAAATCTTCTTGTCGAAAACCATTTGGACTATGACTACCAAATTTGGTATGCAATAACATCGTATAGTCCTCTACCAAGTTTGTTCAAATTATGCCCTTTGGGTCAAATTTGATCCTGACCCGCGGGTCACAAAATTGAACATTATATACGCTTATATCTTGCTTATTTTGTGAAAACTTTAAAAATATTATTGTCCTTAACTCTAGGACCTAGGGCTACCACATTTTGTATGAAGTGAGATATAGTAGTCCTCTACTAAGTTTGCTCAAATTATGCCCCTGGGGTTAAATTTGACCCAGCCCAGAAGGTCACAAAAGTGTACATGTGCTTAAATAGGGCCTGTATTTAAGTATTTGCACATGCAGAGAAATTTGTTACAGCCTTTTTTCAGCAGTGGAGCGATACAGGGCCATCATGGCCCTCTTGTTTAAATACTCAAAAAATGAAACTGTGTTCATGCTTGCAACTAGATACAACTAGATACAGGCAATTAGATCAGAAACGTGCATTAATTATATTAATGATCAACCCAGTCATTTGTAGTGATTTATGGTCACTATTTTGATTAACGTTCTATACATGACCTGTCATAAAAGGTATTTTTTAGCCAGTACTACAATCGGCAATGATAGTCTGTATTGCATACATATTCTACCGTCTATTATCGATTCGCTTCCTCAAACTGAACAAATATTTAATTTTTACATCGCGAAACGTAATGCATCTAGTTTCACTTTCGGTTTGGTTGGTTTTGTAAACACCGTAATTTCATCTTAAAAATTGGATGATAGGGTGATTAAATAATAATGGAAAAGTAAATCACTTGGATAATAGGTCAAAATGCAACACAAATGAACGTTAATAGTGCTCTTAATATCAAAGTTTCGGTCAAAAGTTTGGCGCTAGTTCAACGCGCATCGTATACAGCCTCATAACAATAGACTGACAACCTTTTGGGTAGTAAAGTAGTAATACAAGGCAATATGGCGACCGTTAGCCACGAGGCCTATCTTACGGAGGAATCCGAGATAGCCGATGTATCACGATTGCGCACTGATTGTGTTGCATTTGTTACAAAGTATCTGATTGGTTATTTCTAAGTATCGGATCCAATCAAATTTTTCGGGTAACTAGGGATTCTAACACCTAACAACCCGAGATTTGTACAGTAATTCAATGCTTAATTTTTGCGGACGATATTTGTGTTCCGCGCTTTTTGGATCTGGTATTTACTGGATTTTCTCTCTTTAATAGACTTCTTAAAATAGCATTCTACAATCTCCGCGCGATTTTAAACACTACTATTTGTACAGAGTAGATAAATAACGTTCCGCGCGATTAATTGAGCCCGCTTTTTCTACAGGGTTGAAAAATAATTGCTCCGACGGAAAATATATGAAAGTTCCGCGCTTTTTAGATTTCGATTTGTATGTAGTGTTTTATGGCCATGCTGGCATTGGTTTTTCGCGGAAAGTGAAAGTTCCGCGAAAAATGACAATCCCGATATTTACTATATAAGTATATGTATTTTAGCGGGGGTCCCCTTTGGCTTTCCATAGGTTCAGTGTTAATTATATGCGGAGAAAGTTTACGTTGTGCTGTGTAGGTCGCAGTATTGCCTTGAGGCCTCTCTAATCAGGTGCTCTGATTATGGCTGAATTACCGCGGTATAAAACGGAGTTTGTTGGATGAAAAGTGATTCGAGCAAGTTGATTTAATAAAACTCGATACTAGATATGTATCTGCTGGTACGGTTGTGGTTTATTTAATAGATGCACTTTCATAAAGATACGCTTTCAGTTTGGTTTTGGTTATTGCAAGGCTTAACATGGATTTGAGTAGCAAATGAGGTAAAAGGTAAGAGTTGTTTCAGTATAAATGTATATTGTTGTAAATGTTGCATTAATTTCGTGAAAAAGTAGTGGAAAGAACATTTCTTGATTAAAAAATACAAAATCTGTTATTTCACGTGTAATTTTAAATTGTGGCAGGTGGGATTTTTTTTTAACTTAATTGGATTTTAAATCACTTGTTTTATATCACATATATCACTACATTTCATGTAAATAATTAAATTATGTAACACATTGAATCAGAACGGCTTAATGCAATTCTTGATGTTTTGATGCTTCCTTTTATATTCTAGCACAAGCTGAGTAATTGTAATAGCATTCTCAATGTATATATAGATAGATGTACAAATCTGAAGTAGATATGCAACCTGCTGTTGTAAGAAACGGCATAGATTGAGACGAATACATTTGGAGCTGGCGTTTTGATAAAATTCACGCTAAATATGTTAATCAACATCTTGCACTGTATTATCATATTGATTATAAACCGATAATACCATGTTATATAGAAATCAAAATGGTACAGAATTAACGCTTTTGAAGCATCATTTATATTTCAGTTTAGACATGAGAACGATGAAATAAAGTATATCTTATTTAACAAAAATGAATATAACTATATACAATTGTATGATATAAGTGCGTTTGTTCATTTTATCATAAGGGAAATAGGGAATGGCGGGAAGTCCATAAATTCTTATATTTATTTTGAGACCATTTTAATATTGATTAGAAGGGAAACTTCGTTTGAATAGCGGGAAAGTAGTAAAATCAAGTAAATCGCTAAGTCGCTAAGCGGGATTTTTTGGGAATAAAGCTTTTACAAAAAAGGCGATTTTTCAAATAAGACTCTCAATCTCCTGGTCATATTGTATGTGCATAATTGGAACCATGACATTTTTTTAAGCGACGGTACGTCATTAGCAGTTGTTGGCATATGAATGAGATAGGTCCCCATTTAATTGGTCCACATTGTGCGTTGAATAAACTCGAGGCCACGAAAGGTTCAATGTCGACTCCAAACTGAAGGGGCAATTAGGTTCATTCTTGGGCCGCTGTAATAGCACAATTAACTTTGTATTGACCAGAGAATGGAATGACTCGTCTCGTTGTTGGCTATATCCATAAGTAACTTTATCTTGAATATCTGTATGAGAAACGACTGTTTGTGATTCGTGATAAATTGCCTACCAGCTGCCCTTTGAAATCAAAAATGTTTCATTGTCGGTCTGTTGTGTTCGGACATCGACATACGTTGCTTATGTATGACCACAACAGACACAAAAACTTAGCTCGAAAAATATCAACGGTTGCTTGTATCAAATGAGACTTGTTCGGAGAAAACTGGGCTTAATGCATGTGCGTAAAGTGTCATCCCAGATTAGCCTGTGCAGTGTGAACTGGCTAATCAAGGACGACACTTTCAACCTAAACTTGATTTTCGGTAAGGAGGGACTTCCTTGAAACTAAAAATACCATTAAAGCGGTAAGTGTCGTCCCTGATTAGCCTTTGCAGACTGCACAGGCTAATCTGGGACGACACTTTACGCACAAGCATTATGCATAGTTTTCTCAGAACGCGACTCAAATGTAGAGGTGGTTACTTCACGTAGCATTAATGGCTTTTTGAGCCTCATGTTTACCAGAAATTAGACTTTTTCGCTTCGTTCTCACCCTTTCTATTATAATACACCCTTGGGACCTCATAATGCGTATAAATGAATATTGGTATATTGTAATTATGCATATCCGAGTAAATGTCCGCAGCAGACATCATACAATTAATATTGAATCGTTTTTATGCTCTGATAGTTAGTGGGTACCATATACAAGCAGTGAAATCCATACACATGGGAGCTTACTTCTGCCAGTGCATATCGTAATTGTTTGGAAATTCTTTCCTTTTTATATAACCGACTTAATATTTTTACATTCCGATGGAAACTGATGCATCTTTGCATAGCTATATATTGGTCGTGCTCTGTGGAAAGGGGGTTAATGCGTGGGCGTAAAGTGTCGTCCCATAATAGCCTGTGCAGTCCGTACAGGATTATCAGGGCCGACAATTTCCGCCTTTATGGTAATTGCTGTATGCAGAAAGTCTCTTCTTAGCAAAAATCAGTTTAGGCGGAAAGTGTCGTCCGTGATTAGCCTGTGTGGACTGCAGAGGCTTGTCTGGGATGACACTTTACGCACATGCATTAAAGCCCCTTTTCACAGAGCACGGCTCAATTATCTTTAAAATTATAAATATTACACCAATGTCACACTCAATCCCCGACTGAGAGGTATAACTTGTGATTCTAGAGTTTACAAAACGATCCTTCTCGGATTGAAGTTCGGTATGAATAAGCGTATCCTTCGAATGTACAATATTTGCTTATGAAATATAAGCAAGGTCTGCCGAGGTTACGCTGAAATGTGTGAACGTGCATAATAAGTGTATTTAGCGTACTTCCCAAGACGGACAGCAAAGGTGTGA
Organism: Dreissena polymorpha; assembly: GCF_020536995.1. Taxonomy (NCBI): domain Eukaryota; kingdom Metazoa; phylum Mollusca; class Bivalvia; order Myida; family Dreissenidae; genus Dreissena; species Dreissena polymorpha. The sequence goes on along the minus strand of NC_068355.1, from coordinate 53,547,264 downwards.
AGCAATGAGACGTTTTCAACTTTTACTTTCCTAGTAACCTTTGGTATATATGATGACAATGTCATATTTTTAAATGCATGCTATTGACATAACATTCTACATTACAAATAACATATGTTCACATGCGAGTATGTCTTATTGAACGACGGCCTCATCTAATACGAGCGACGTACAGCTGTGCATATGTTTGTGTTCTTCAAAATTGCGTTTAAGCTATTAACGTATAAGGACGCTATTTATCACATTAACGTCTGGACTTGTTTGTGCTAATTTGGTTTGCGGCAACAACTTGTTTATTTATGTGAGTTTTTACACATAGGCTAAAACGTTAATGGATAAATACATGCTAAGGACTGTGTTATGTGCTTACGCTAATTGATGGTCATATGTAATTTCGTGGTCGTTTAGACGTTCACATGATTATTTTGTTCATATAAACCATATATTGCACACGTAACGGTATACCATGCATTTACAATTAATAGCGATACCGTGACCATTGCGCGGAATAGTGTTGCATCGCATAGTCCATCTGGTGTTACAACAATTAGGCAGTGCATATACTTATATCATTGTATTTGCAAATTGCTGGAAAGGGAAAGCGTTCTTCTGAATCACTACTTCAGTCTGTGCCGGTAATTTTAATGGATGACTCAGAAATACTAATTTTGGTATCGATTATCTCAAACCGACTATGGTCGTTTTGGTCGTAATTTTCAGCAGCAACAATAACAATTTTGACTGGCTGTAGTATGGTGCTAGTAGCAGTACAAATAGCGAATTTAATTGCAGTGATAGCACTGCAGATGGCTCAAGTTGTACTATGAGTATTTGTAAAGAAGCAGTTACAGTAGCAGTAGCAGCAGAAGCTGGTCATTACCAATTTCCTGTTGAACATTCTTTTAAGTAAGACAACTCAGGATAATAACCCGCTCACAGCTAACGGTTAATAGGGAATATGCATTTTTTTTTTTATGTGAGGTTGAATGCTAACGGTTGATAATATAATGGGTTATTTGTATTGATCCGTTGAGTGAATGCATTGTACGTCTGCTTATGAAAACACTTTGACAGCTGTTATATTTTGCTTTTGTGTTTTTGAAATAGTCATATTTAAGTTGTGCAAACAATTTCCGTATATTTATTCTCTTCTTAATAGTGCGACTTTTTAGGAAACACAATATATTTGTATTGAAGTGTTTTTTTTATTACTATTTATTATTATGTACGGGAATTTGCTTCTATAAATGAAATAAAATTATGAACACATGCGTATGGTACAAGTGTCAGTACAAACCATTATAGCATATAAATAACGAAAACATTATAAATTAAATAATAAATACATTATAAATTATAAATAAATTAAATATTTGTATTAAAGTGTTTTTTATTACTATTTATTATTATGTACGGGAATTTGTTTCTATAAATAAAATAAAATTATGAACACATGCGTAGAGTCCAAGTGTCAGTGCAAACCATTATAGCATATAAACAACGCAAACATTATAAATTAAATAATAAATACATTATAAATTATAAATAATTTAAAAATTAAATAAATTATATGTGTATTACATAAAGTTCGAACAATCGTTATATGAACAAATATATTCAATTGGTATCTAATGGGTACTAATAAATACCTTAATTATATCTTAAGCGAATGCACTACTCAGGCTTTATGAATACATGAGTACTGTATATATGCACACATAGTTGTTGTTACGCTTTGTACGTGTTCTTACTTAATTGTTGTGATCGTATACATGAGTACTGAATATATGTACACATTGTTGCTGTTACACCGTGTACGTGTTCTTACTTTAATTGTTGTGATTGTATACATGAGTACTGCTTATATGCACACATTGTTGTTGTTACGCCTTATACGTATTATTAATTTAATTACTGTGTTTGTAAGTACACATTAATTTTTTGCGTTTGAAGATTATGTTTTATGTAGGTCTACAGTAGTCGCGTCAAATTTAATAGTATACTATGTAATGCAATACTATTAGATATAAAAGTTTTCCATGAGCTGACAATATGCTATTGGGCGTTTTCATGCTATAATAAATACAGTCATACACAATTAAGAGCACACACACGCGCGCAGACACATACACGCACTGCTATTTTTGTTACATGCATACACGCATCCACTGAAAATATTTTTGTTACATACATAGACACTTCATTAAAAAAAGGCCATTATGGCTGTCTAAACTTTCGATTTTCGTGTTTTAGATTGCCATAGAGTGGCGTCTCTTAATACATACTAAATAGTTTAAAATGATATTCTAGTTTTGCTTGGTAAACCGTAGCGGCAATCTAGCGTGCACTAGGTTGCCACAATGTACGGGAACTTTTATGAATGAAATAAAATTATGAACACATGCATACACACACGAACATAATAAATACACTATGATAAATTCAATTATTAAAACTCCAAATATGACCAAAAGGAAATAAAGTAAGTATATTGTTTCTTTCAGTTGTTTGCATTAAATATTATCTTGCAATAGTGATTTATGATTATATTTACTGACTTGTATATGCTATTTTTATTTTATTCAGATCATTTTAGATGTCGAAAGGATACCCTAAAATGTTCACTTTAGTGAATGTAGTCGTTTATTATTTTTCTCTCACTTTTGTGATTATTTTTTTTTATTTCTTCATTTCTATGGAATATTCATCTTTTCGTTTCCATAATTCTTGTTTTCTTTTTTTGTTGTTGTTTTTATGTAGGGATATCTTATCTCTTATAATAGAAAGCAACTGGACTTTAAAAAACATAAAAATCAACTGGACAAGCACACACACACATTATCATTACAACACCCTTCACCATTTTAAATGATTAAATTATGTACTTTGAATGTAAAAGGGCTAAACAATAAAGATAAACGCATAAAAATCTTCAAATGGTTAGACGAAAAAAAATATAGTATATGCCTATTACAAGAAAGTCACTTGACACATACCTTAGCACAAACCTTAAAAGATGAATGGGACGGAGACATCTTTCTCAGTGGACAACATACTAATAAACAAGGCATTGCCTTTCTAATAAAAAATAATATAGGGATCACAGTCGATAACTTTAACGAAATAATAATTGGCAGACAAGCAAGTATAGATATAAAAATACACGAAACACAATTAACATTAATCAACGTTTACGGCCCTAACATAGATGATTCCACTTTTTACGAAACATTACAATCCTTTATAAATAATAACCAAGATAAAAACATTATAGTCGGTGGTGATTTCAATACTGTTCTTAACCCATTATTAGATAAAAAGAAGGGAAACCTTTATACTCATCCTAAAAATAGGAACATTTTAAATAACATAATTGAAAATTACAATATGATAGACATCTGGCGTACAATATATCCAAACGAAAGCAAATTCACATGGCACTCAAACACAAAACCAACAATATTTTGTAGATTAGACTATTTTTTAATATCCGAGTCTCTTTGCAACATTATTGACACATGTAACATAAAACCAGGATTTATGACTGACCACTCTCTAGTTGAACTTAAACTACACAATATGCAACCTGAAAGAGGCCCAGGATACTTTAAAATTAACAACAGCATCTTATTAGATACACAATATCAAACACAAATAAAACAGGAAATATTAAATACAGTTCAAAATAACAAAGATGCAAACCCAAACACCTTATGGGAAGTAATTAAAGGAAATATACGTAACACAACAATTAGATACACATCATTTAAACAAAAAGAAACACACAAACTTGAAACTGAAACCATCAAAACCATTGAAACACTTGAAAAACAATTGCATCAAACAAACACAATTGATACCACCGACATTGAAAATGAAATAACATTAAAAAAACAAATATTAGATGGAATCTATCATACACAACTCAATGGAATAATACTAAGAGCGCGTGCACAGCATGTTGAACACAATGAAAAAAATACAAAATACTTCGCAAACATCGAAAAACGTAGAAGTGAACAAAAAACTGTACACAAATTAATAGTCAATGGCGAAGATATAACAAACAAAACTCAAATACTAGAAGAACAACGTTTATTTTTCGAAACCCTCTACAAACGAAAACATGTTGAAAATAACACCCTTTTTAAAAATACACATCACACTTTAAATCAAGAAGAACAACTATTGTGTGACGGATTACTAAATGAATATGAATGTGGATTAGCACTAAAAGAAATGCAAAATAACAAAAGTCCAGGATCTGATGGCATCACCATTGAGTTTTATAAAATATTTTGGAATGATATCAAAACGCATTTAATTAATTCACTAAACCATTCATATAATAATAAAAACCTAACAACGCTTCAAAAACAAGGTATTATATCACTCATTCCAAAACCTGGAAAAAACTTAGAATCCTTATCAAACTGGCGCCCAATTAGCTTACTAAATAATGACTATAAAATTGCAACTAAAAGTATAGCAAATAGAATTAAAAAAATATTACCATCAATCATTTCAAAATCTCAATCTGGTTTCATAAAAGGACGTTACATTGGTGAAAACGTTCGTCTTATCCAAGAATGCATAAACTATTTCAACAATTCAAACAATCCTGGTCTAATATTCTTTGCAGACTTTGAAAAGGCATTCGATTCACTTGATCATTCATTTATGTTCTCTTGCTTAGAAAATATGAAATTTGGTGAAAGTCTCATTCAATGGGTCAAACTATTCTATACCGATATTAACAGTATAATCATTAACAATGGTTTCTTTTCAAACAGTTTTAACATCGAACGAGGGGTTCGACAAGGATGTCCACTATCATCATCGCTATTTATTATTTGCATCGAGTATCTATCACATCACATCCAATCAAATAAACACATAAAAGGCATATCACTAGAACCTGATGAAGATATCAAACAGTCCCTATTTGCTGACGATGCAACTTACTTCTTAAACGGCAATTACGATTCTTTCCATAACCTAATAGAGTCACTTACCATTTACGGAATGACATCGGGTCTTAAACTAAACAAAAGTAAATGTACTGTGCTACGAGTAGGTAAATTAAAACAAAGTAATGTCCTATATAAAAAAGAAATGAAATTTAATTGGACATCCGATGAAGCCACAACGTTAGGAATTACTTTCACAAATAATGAAAACGATACAGTTCTTAAAAACATACTACCTAAATTACAGAACTTTAAAAACTGCTTAAAATCATGGCATCACCGTAAACTTACACTGATCGGAAAAAACACAGTATTGAAAACGTTTGCACTTCCTAAATTAATTTATGTATTCACAGTTCTCCCAAATCCACCAAATGATATTATTAACGATATAAAATCAGCAATATTTAATTTCATATGGGACGGTAAGCCTGATAAAATAAAACGAACTCAATTAATTCAATCTGTAGAAAATGGAGGTATCCAATTAACGAACATTGACTCATTCTTGAATGCAATCAAATGCAGCTGGGTTAAAAGATACCTAGATAATACCAATACGAGTAAATGGAAATTATTCTACCAGAAAATCCTAAAAAAATATGGTGACTCCTTACTCTTTGAATGTAACATCAGCAATACTATCTTACATGAAATTGCAAAGGAAAACATATTTATAGCTGATGTTCTATCAGCATGGAGTGATGTCACTCATAACATAGAAACCAAAACCAACAGTAAAACAATTTTATGGAACAATAAAGACATAACTTCAAACAATAAGTCGTTTTTCTATAAAGATTGGTTTGAACGAAGCATTAAATATGTCGACCAATTATATGACTACAGAATTAAAGATTTCTACTTGTTTGATGATATATGCTACATATACGGAATACCTTCAAATAATTTTATGAAGTACTACACACTAACCAAAAGTATACCCATACATATTAAATCTGGAATCAATACAAAAAATACACCATGCACTCAAACAACATTCGTAGAAAACATACTTGGAAGAAAAAACAAAACAAATAAAATATTTTACACACTACAAATTAAAAACCCTACAGAACACTCCAAAATGCAAAATAAATGGCAAGTCCTTTTCGGAGAACATGAACTTAATTGGAAACACATATTTACCATGCCATATAAAGCAACTATTGAAAGCACACTAAGAAATTTTCAATATAAATACATCCATAGAATTATAGCTACAAATAAATACCTCTTTAAATGCAAATTATCTAACACAAATCTGTGTGACTTCTGCGGTGAAAACATTGAAACGATAGAACATCTTTTTTGGGAGTGCAAACACATCCAGCCTATTTGGAATCAATTAATATCTTTTCTTGAACAACAGCAACTAAACGTCAAACTATCTTTCTTAAATGTAAGTTTCGGAATTAACTCATTGAAATCAATAGACTATAATAATATAGTGAATTTTATTCTTATATTGATGAAATATTTTATCTTTAACATGAAGTACAAAAAACAAGTACCAAATTTTAATTGTTTTGTCCATAGTCTTAAACTAAAAATCCAGATTGAGAAAGAAATAGCCCTCAGTAACGACACATTACAAATCTTTGAACAAAAATGGAATCAGATTAAATTCTCATAATGTTTTGTCCAGTTATATACATTTCACTCTTATGTTAGTTTATCTTTCTAAAATAGTTTTGTTTATTTCTTTATTTCAATTTTTCAATCATACAAGATCATTATGAATATACAACAAGACACACAAGTCCAATATGCTTTCTTCCGACTTTATACAACTCATCATTTTCATAACTATTCCTCTACTGTTTTTTTTCTTTTCTCTCTAATTTTTTTTATATATATTAGCATATCTTGTATAACATGTCTGAACTTTATTGCTTTGTACAATCACTATGTTGTATGATCATATACATGTATACATTGTATGTATAATATTGAATAAAAAAAAAAAAAAAAAGTAGCAGCAGAAGCAGAAGCAGCAGCAGTATGAGTAGCAGCAGCAGCAAAAGCTGTAGTAGTGTAGTAGTAGTAGTAATGGTAGTAGTAGTAGAAGTAGTAGCAGTAACAGAAGCAGGAGAAGTAGCAATAGCAGAAGCAGCAGCAGTAATTGTAATAGTAGTAATCGTTGTAGAAGTAGCTGCAGCAGTAGCAGTTCAAGGAGTAGTAGTAAGAAGAGGAGGTTGTGATATTTTTCTGAATTTTACCCTCTGAAATAGATGCTACATTCGCAAGTTAAATTTTTCAAAAAGTTAAAATGATTACAATATGATAATCTTATCTGAAAGACGATATTGTATGAACGTCTCCTCAGTAATCACTCGAGTTCTTTAAATTATGTTACAAAGCACCGCATTGGTGGAGCGGTGTACGTTTATAAGGACGCTGTTAGTTGGTAAATAACGAAGCGTATGAAACCTACAACTACTCATTGGAATGACACTTTAATCTCTTTTTAATTGATCTCGTAACTATTTCGTGTTGAACACAAGTAATCGTTATATACCGTAATTACTCTAAGTTTTCTGACACTTAAAAATAATTATTTTGTTCGTGTCCGAAAATTAAGATACGGGAAATATAAAAAATTACAGGTGTCCGATAAGTAACTATTGATATAGAAGTATATGGTGACGTCATAAAATAGTACAACAAGTGTGTTAACACGGAATCGGAAAAATCACGAGGTGCATTTTACGGAATTGTTTTGTGTCGATTTGAACTTCAATGATTGATTAAACGTGATTGAACTTGGTTAGCAAGATATTTCGACATTTGATCTATGAAGCGCGTCTTTCATTGGAATGATAAAGTTACCCTTAAATGCTCTTTGTCGGTTTTATCTAATTGATCTAGATATACAATCGTATTGCGGATCCGTTAATGCGCTTTTGTTTGAGACAAATGGCTCGCTTACGATGTCGAGAAATACACCTGGGAGCGACTTGTTACAATTGAACTAATGAATTGAACAGCTCAAGATTCGTGCACCGCTAATAATGCTAGTATAACAATTCTTTGAACGACCTTTTGAAATGTTTGTATAGCTCAACTTAGCTCGAAAGATTGTTGTCCGCTGTCCGTTGTGGTCAGTCTATGTCCGTTGTGGTCAGTCTATGTCCGCTGTCCGTTGTGGTCAGTCTATGTCCGCTGTCCGTTGTGGTCAGTCTATGTCCGCTGTCCGTTGTGGTCAGTCTATGCCCGCTGTCCGTTTTGGCCAGTCTATGTCCGCTGTCCGTTTTGGTCAGTCTATGTCCGCTGTCCGTTGTGGTCAGTTTATGTCCGCTGTCCGTTGTGGTAAGTCTATGTCCGCTGTCCGTTGTGGTCAGTTTATGTCCGCTGTCCGTCGTGGTCAGTCTAAGTCCGCTGTCCGTTGTGGTCAGTATATGTCCGCTGTCCGTTGTGGTGCGTCATGTGGTGTCCGCCGTGCGTCGCTTGTCGTCTACTCTTAGCTCGCTATCACTGAATAGGTCACATTTTTTATCCAACTTTGATGAAGCTTGGTCAGAATATTGACTTTATCTATATCGATGATTGGTTTACGTGCATAAAAAAAACTAGTTCGCCAAGTAAAATCTAAATCTTGATGACACTTGGTCACAATGCTTGCCTTGACATTATCTAGTTCGAGTTCAAAACTGGGTCACGTGCATCCTATGAAAGTAGGTCACCAGGTTAAATCCAAGGAACATGTTGTTACCTCTTTAAAAGGCACATTTATGACTTAACCTTTTTTAATGATTATCTTCACGATATCTAGACGAAATTTGAATGTGGGTGACGTGTGTTAAAAATAATTGTTTAATAATGTCAATAGACAACTCTTAGAAAACCCATATAACAACTCTAGAAGCCACATTCATGTTTAAGTTTAGATTAAAAATTGTCGGAACATCGCGACAATATCAATGTCATGGTGGAATTTGAGTCAGGCTCGGTCTCAAACAAAGTCACCAGGCCAAGTATTCGGAATAATTGAACCCTGAACTCAGGTGAGCGATTCCGGATCATCATGGCCCAGTTGTTGTTTTTTTTTAACTAGAGTATGCTTTGTTTGCCACTTCGAGTTTTTAATTTTGAAATTATGATTCCTTTAAATGGCAAAGTCTTAATTGTTATAATAGTGTAATATAATGGACTAAAAGTAATCCTAAGCATAACTAATAATAAGGTTTCATAACATGTAACATTATCTAAGATATGGGCAAAGACCTACTCACCGAATGTTGACAGATTCTGACAGTTCGTTGAATGACATGACATATGCATGTTGAACAGTTTACTGAGGTTTCATGCATATATCATTCTATCTACATCTTAATCCTTATAATCCTTAAATGTTACTCACAACTTTAGTTATTAATCCTCGTTCCTATGATTGTAATTCCATAAAGAATAACACTTCCTTGTCGCTCATAAACAGTGTCGACCATGCTTGTGACGTCATAACTTTATCTTTGTGATTTTAGCAAAAGACTGCGCCATATAGTTAATGGTTACAGTAAACTATGTCTTATTGTATTAATGTTAACGATTTGCTACTGTTTTATATCAAGTTATTGTCATTTGATTGATAAGCATAGATATAACATTTGGAACTATTTCCTGATGTGCGGAAGCGTTTTGAAGAGTTCATTTGGCGCGCATATTTGATTGGATGACAGTGGTTCAAATCGGCGATTCAAGCATTCTGATTGGTCGGAGCTGTCGCATAACCGTTTACGGAGTCTGAGGAATTGTATCAAGGGGCATCCATATAAAAGACGCGCCGCAGACGACTTAGGACACATTCAACTTTTAGGCCACACAACATCCAAAATTATTTAAACTTTTAAAAGCTTTAATAGTAATAATAACAAGAAAGAACTGGGATGTCGGACAAAATGTAACTATATTATATTCTTATACATTTGTTGTTTCATGTTGGTATATTTTGAGAAGTATAAATAAATTAAGTCTCACTGTTTTCATTTCTTTATTCTTGAAGACATCTATTCACAGACTAATAACATTTTAATAAACTAGTAACTACCTGGTTGATAGAAAGGAAACAGTATTTACCGACGGCACGAAACCGTTACAATATTATATCCAGTGTTGTTTGTAAAATGCTATTACCAGTAAGCTCACGGGTGTGTCCCGTTATGAACAGCCACTTGAATACGCTTATCAGAAACGAGATTTGTCTTTTATAAGATAAACAGCTTAATAATAAACAAATAAAAATGAAAATATTTAAGCCGCTTTGTTTGACAAATATATGATTAACATTTAACTATAGTTTTAAATAGCTCTTTTCCCGGGGAACAACGTTTAAGCATGGCGCTAGAGAGACACATAGAATTCGAATCACGGTTTTGTATGAATATGTGATTCATATGCATGTTTATCATCGTCTGAAAGAACACGTCATAATTATTCAGTTAAAGTGCTCTGCAAATAATATGCAGAACCGAATTCCACAAGGGTCGAAGATCAATCGAGGTTTGGTCCAATATTGCGTTAGGTAATGGGTATCAAGGTATCGAAAACCGATCATTAGGTCTCGCTGATGTCTGAACTCAAATTTGGCTCTAAGTTATCAATGTTCGGCCAACACTAATTAGTCGCAAGGTTTAGTTTCACCTGGTTAAAACATTATGCCACCTGTTTTGTACTGCAGCCATTCCGTCTTGCCACTAGACCGTGGAACTCTTTTCAGGAACGTCGTATTTACAATGGCGGAGTTGTTGTTAAGATAAATAGGTTTGCACGTTAAAGCTTGCATTCATGGTTGTATGTGATCTCTTTATGAATGTTATTTAAAACAAATACACAAATAAATGTTATAAGTATTTCGAAACTTACGGTTCGTTTAAAATTAATCGTTTTTGTGCTGTTTTTTTTTGGCAGCAGAATGTTTTTTTAAAAAGACGTTACTTAATGTTTTCTTTATACATTTACCACACAATAATACAAGACATTACGCATTATATAATTGCATTACGGAAAAAATATCAATTGATAGATAGTTGATTGTGTTATGAGATATATGCATGAATCTGGATACATTAATAAAACATTTAATACTTCAGACAGATGCACTCTGTAATATTGTAATTATCAATGCCGGATATTCAATTCACAAATATATACATATTGTCATAATCACATGCAAATCGCAGACACTTCGCAACGTGAATCGGTGGCAAAGTTGTAGTTTCGATAGCAGAATGCTGGTTTTATGCGGGTCATTTGAATATTCCAGTGTGTTTAATAGGCATTTGTGGTTTGTAAGACACTGCACTTCAATCAATCGATAATGAAATTGGCTATTCAAAGGAGGGATTTCACTTTCGAGATATCTCAGCGCGATTTTTAAGACAACGAGTGATGTGCAAATATTGACTATTGAAATTGACTGATGACCTTCTGATAAGATTTTGAAGTTAACATTTTGTTGTGGGCTAAACTGATATCGCAGGGCATTTATTTCGCAAACTCAGTGTATTAAAATATCTGAAAATAAATAACTTCAAGAATCCGTTAAGATACTCAATATAAAGTGTAAATAGTAGTTTAAACAAACGAATTTTTTAACATGGGAAGTCTTTTTTGTTTTCAAATGAAAACCGCCATTCTATTTATATGATAGAAAATGATCAGGTCGATTTTACGCGATGCGCGTATTTCAATCTACGCTGACAAGTGTGAACAAAAGTATTCTGAATAGCGGGCGTGGACAGGTGTGTGATAAAGATGTGCGATCTTTACCTTTGTACGGCTTAAAATACTCTTAGTTTGTTGTGTATAGATGGGATTTCACTGTGGACTTTAAATACATTGAAGAATTGGGTCACGCGGTAACAGTTCTGTTTTAAAGACGTCTCTATTTTTCAACTTTTAAGTCTGTTTGACCGGATACATGGACTAAGTGTCAAGTGTACTAATATTTGGAATTTTAGATGTAAATGTGTGTAAGCAATGACGGATAGGAAACTAAACATAGACGTTTTAAAGCATGTACAAGTGACTAACAAGTGGTATGTTTTCGTACTGTATATTGTGTTATTGATAATAAGGACTGACATTAGTGCTTTCCTATAAATGAATAAATTACGTGCTTATAAGATGTATCCAATATTTGGTTTGTTTCATTTTAAACAGATTTACCGCTATTTACATTGCAAGTTTTAGATATTACATACTAGTAAACGCATCATATTCCGTGAGATATACGAAGTGGTTTCCCGTTGAGAGTTGAATCCTTGTATTTTTCATGATTTATGTTTCTATGGCAACAATATAATTATAAGAATTTTAGTCATTTGAATTTTTCAATAAGATGTTTATGGTATAAGACAAATTGTATGCTGTACGATAGTCTGTTGTCTTATGTTATTAAACAAATAAATTAGGCTTCATTCTTAGCGATTGCCAAACGTCAATACTGTAATATTATTTTGAGATATTGATGTGTATGCATATATAGAGCATAGTAACCTGGGTAAGCACATCCAATGACGGTACATATTATAGCTATAGTTAGCTATAGCACGCCAATATTAACGTGGTACCGACTATGAAAATATTAAAATACCGCTACGATGGATAAATAAGTTTCCTTACTGGACGCGATTTTAATCGATCGAAACGTGCCTCACTAACAATACTGTTATTGTCTTAGTAAACTCGTGTAAAACATGCCCGAACAAACTGAAAGCAAATACAGCAAACAAATCAATCATATAACTTATGCTACCGATTGCCATGTTAATGTTGTCCAACTGAATTAAACTTGCCAAATAATGTAATTTAATTAATTGTGAGTTAAGTCTAATAATTTTAATAGTTTGTAAGGTGAACTTTTAAGCTTCTTTTTACATACGACTACATTCGCTTATTTGAATGTTGATCAAAGGAAAACTATTATAGAAATAGATAGAAGTCTAACTTATAGTTGAATGTTGCACAGAAAGAATTAAATGCGGTATTCCCACACGTCAGTTGAACACAAAATTTAATTAGATGTGGTTAATTACATGCTGCTTTGTTATTGTTATGTGTATAAGAGTCGACTCGTGAAACTGAAGATGTTGTATACTTCCGGTGAACATAATGTATACAAATAACAGAAGGCTTAGATTTTAGAAGGCAACCATTAAGTTTTTAACAAGTTTGCTAAATGTGTCATCCATTTTCGACTAAACGTGTGTCATCCATTGATATCTGGATTGGGAAACAATTGTTTATATACGATGCCTCGTGTCACCGTTGACAGTTATAATAGGATATATATAATGCGAGAGGTAACAGTTGTGAAAACTTTCGACTTGTACCCTCGGGCGTTTTCAGTCAGGTTTATTCGGGACAATTTTCCATATTTCTGATAATTGTTTTTAGCAGGATTTCATCACGATTTATGAAATTTAGCGAATCGTTAAAGGGCGTTTTGAGTCAGTTTTATTTGTGAGTACGGTCTTTAATGTTCTAAATTTTTCTGTCAATTGTTTTTTAATGTTTTTTTTCTCATCATTTATGAAGTTGATCGAGTCATTTAAGCACGTTTTGAGTCAGTTTTATGCGGGAATATTGAATTTGTATGTTTTTCTGCTCATTGTTTCCGCAAGTTGTCGTCATGATTCATGAAGAAAAGCTTTCATTTACAGCCTACAGCAAATACACAATGTTAATCAACAAAATCTTGTTGAAAACGTGTTTGTATTTGCATTTGGAGCAAGCCAATAATTATTAATTGAAATATGGTTTGAACTACTTGTAAACGATAAACCATTTCTTATTGAGCCTTAATGAACCGTAAAATAAAAAATACTTTACCATATTCCTAGATATATGAGGTTGGCATTCAGTGTCTATTTCCCATTGAATTCAGAGCTCAGAATCCCCTTAAAAAGTCGTCATTGAAATACATTTGTATGAGTATAAAATTCTTATGCTTCGTGTCTATTTTTTGATAAGTCAATTTGATCCAAGATAAACCAGTTATATCCATCTTTCTTTTACCATGCTTTATCTTTACAGCGGTATTGATTATGTATGTACATGCACAGCTAAAGCCTGTAAAATTTTCCGGCATGTTGCACATAGTCAATAGCAAATATCATTTTCCACAAAGAGAGGCGTTTACTTTAGGCACTCTGCACGTAATAGATAATACCAGTTAAGCGTACTTTATCCCCAACAATGCTGAATTACTCTCCTATAAAATAGTTCTTCTTCAGTTACGGGTCATCAGACCATGGCATATTTTAAGCTTATTGTTCGCTGCAATTAAAGGTAAATATGCACTTTCAGCGATTTATTACAGGGGCTAGTTCGATCGTTAATTATTTGTTGAATGCCTCACGCCATTGATGGGTGGGTTACTGTAATAACGCTTATAATACCCAAACTTCATAATAATGGCCATGTACTGAAAATGTTGGGGTTTTATTGATAACGTGGCGCGTCATTTTTCAATAGGCCTACTGTTTGTTCAGCAACATTGCCGCATGGAGTGCATATTTAGACTATAGGAGGAAATCATGTCGATGGTATGTTTTTCTCGCAAAGGTTTATACTAGATTATTCTTCCTCTTTAAGACTTGCGGGGTTTTCCCCGGACTATATATATATAAACGGTAATTCTTAGTATCACTTAATCTAGAAAATGATAGTTCTATTCCACCACTATCTCATTCGCGGTCATGAGGCGTAGCTCCCTTGTACCCTTACTCAGCATGGACTCACCACAATGTCGCATTGACTACGCCATTCAATCATTGCTTAAATGCATAACACAATTTGTACTAACTTATTCAGGGCATTTTCTCATCATTTTTGGAATAAGTTGTGAATTATAGCGTCACTTTACTCTAAATTGGGAAACAATTAAATTTTTAGACGTAAACTTTTTGAACTAGTTGCTTAAAAAATTACATTAACCTTTAGATTCTAACATAAATGCATCCGTAAAGTGAATATTTCAACTTTAAAATTCTTAATTTTTTAGATTAATCATCTCTAGTACTAAACATCAGAAAAAAAGGCAAACACAATGAAAAAAGATCCCTTTTGCCATTAGGAATATTGCCCAATAAAGGCTTTACAAACCAGCCAAGCAATCCCCTTTTAAGGGTGTTATTGGGATCTCCAAAACTTTTGGGAAAAACACATCGAATAGGTTGGTGCAAACAACGCTGATCCAACAAAAATGTATTTTTTTGGACATAATTTGGCCGTAATTGTTACGTAACGTCATACAATTTGTTGAAAAGTCAGCACATATTCAGAATCAAATTATCTGGACTACAGTATAATTATCACTAAACATTTCACTTGACCTTCAAACAAGTTCAAACATGGGGTCATTGACTCCTGTTTGTTTTCCCTTAAAAGCTATTCTAATCCACGCCATCTTTATCTCATTTGTATACATGCTGGCTACATGTATAATTCATTTGATCTTCTTTAGACAACATAGCCGTGTACAGTGTGTTTTGTAACAGACATGCGAGTACTACAATAATATATTTAAAGTGGCCTTTTCACAGATTTTGAAGTTTGCCATTAAATGCTTTATATTGATAAATGTAAACATTGGATCTTAAAAGCTCCTTTAAAAAATCAAGAATAAAATAAAAAAAGGGAAAATATAGCCGGTACTAGGGCTCGAACCAGTGGCCCGGAGTCCTGGAGTTAGTCTGAAGTAAAAACGCATTAGCCCTCTCGGTTATTCCGCCGGGTATACACAGTTTAAGTATTTTATACCTTATATAAGCAATCTTCGTAGTTTCGTAAATTTAAACGACAACAACAGAACTCTCCAAATTATTCAATCGTTTCGCGTTGCAACGCTTTATAATTTTTAGGTTTTCAAATCGTCAAAAGATACATATAATGGCTATAATGGCTAAAATGGCTATATTGGACTATGGTAAATGTTCAGTAATACTGTTTCCTCACAAATATCATAACTAAAACGAAAATTTGCGAATCTGAAACAACTTTTTTCAATTTTGTCAATTAACCAAACCGTGAAAAGATCCCTTACAATTTTATTGGATTTTGTTCATGACGCTTATTGTTTTTTGTTTCTATTTTCAGTGTCAGGGCCGTCGCTCGACTCCATTCAGGCACTTCAAAACGGAATAACCTTAATAACTGAAACGTCACACTGTCGGGACATATTGTGCGGGAACACACAACAAACTGTTGATGGCATAAGCATCGTTAGCGACGTGTTTGTCTTCAGTTCAGGGTAGTCATCTTTATTCTCGACTTATGTTCAGTGAGAATGAAAACACCGTACGTATCACATGACTGTTATAGTGACGTCACTAATTCGTGCGTTCATAAAAAGTCTGTGTACATGGTAATGAAATGCATTCACGCATTGTGGTAGTTGTGTTGTGCTTGATACTGAATGACGAGATTTTACTCATCCGTGCTAATGGAAATGGTAAAATTGGTATCGAAAGGGCACAGAAAACGCTTGAAATTAAAACGTATCTAAGGCATCTAAGAGAGCCTCGCGCCGCACCAAATACCATTGGCGGTGAAAATGAGCACGAAACGGGTAACACATCCAGCGAGAGAAACAACATTCCGAATTCTGATGCAAGTGAACATGGGGCCACGGTGGATGCATTAGAGGCCGGGACCAACAACACCAGCAGTGTTTTGTCTTTAACTAATGATACAAGTGCCTTAACAAATCCAACGAGCGACAGTTCTTTGCCTTCTCGCGGGTCGATTTCGTCATTTACGCAAACATCATCATCATCAACGACTGCAATATTGGCATCTAAAATCTTAACTCATATAGTTCATACACAGGTGATAACTGATACTACAATCCAATCAACATATATTGTTGGGAGCGGGTTAAATATACTACCAACCTCGTCCAGTGTGTTCCAAGATTTCACCAAGGCGAGTTCATCCTCTTCTGATTCTGTGATAAATTCATCCGAAACGATACTTTCCACGTCGAATCCAACCACAACGAACTATGTGTCCACTTCATCATTCAGTGCAATTCAAATGTCATTCTCCTCATACCAATCCCAAGAACCTCAGCAAACACCCGCTGCGCCTCTGCCAGACGTTCACAGCGTCCCATCTACGGTACCTCTACCCGCAACTCACACCATAAGCGCCTCTATTGTCCCCAGTTTTACTACAACGGCGAAATCTATAACATACTCAGATAAAACTTCCACACTCTATGATAAAAACGCAAAATTTAACGAGACTAATCGAACAGAATCTGACGGAAGTCTTTTAACGATTTCACCAGTGACAGGCGCTTCTAACGCCACCGCCCATTCTGAAGATGCCACTGCGAACAAGGAAGCGCCGGGTACAACACCGGATAGCAGGGACCAATTGTTTGACGCTTCTTTCGATGGAAGCGGAGACGTGTCCTCTCTAAACTTTGCGGAAACAACATTTGGTAAGTTAATACACGCGCTTTGCACCTAGGCGAACTGGGTCCAGTTTTTACTCCCGAAGCATGTGAATTTGATTGGTTGGTGCCATAGCGGCCGACAGGTGGGGTTTCTGCTGGGCTCTCAGTTTTACCCGAACAAGACTACACCATATTGAATATTTTTAATTCTGGAATACATAGTTTAAAAAAACACCATATATACCGGTAAATCAAAATTCGTAAATAAAACATTGATCAATGCTATTGTGTGTGACCTTTTTTGATCATTTAACACGATCATGATTTTTCATGTTCTGTGCTGTCTCGTAAGTGCAGTATAGATTTGTACCCGAGACTGAAGATGATTTACTTTGGCAGAAACGCTCACATTTGAAATATTGCCTCACTGTTAAAACGTATAAATTAAACAAGTATCCCATAACGCTTAATCGCTTGTGTCAGAATGTATGCATGTTGTATTCGTCCGTATTTAATTTGATTTATAGTTACTTTTTGTAGGATATATCCTGTTAAACAACATAAAGAACAAATAATTTAGATTAAATAATTAATAAATAGGGCGTAGACAATATTGGTTTAGAAGCTGTTACGCTTTTATTTCGGAAGGTTTATATCTACCTATGTGTTTATGTGTCTGTATTTTTGGCAGCAATTAAGATGTTTTTTGATTACGCCAATATTATCAAATAATAATTTTTGAATATATTTTAGGGACAGACTTCACAGACGATTCTCTTAAGTTCACGTCAACGTCATTTCAACCACCCACAACAGCAACTGCGGCAGCGACATTTACAACCGAACAGTCGTCATCATCATTGTCCTCTTCAGCATCACAATCGCCATCAACAACAGTCGCGTCATCGCCTACGATACATTCACATATAACAACACAGCCACCACCGACAGCTGGAACACCAACATCAATTACAACAGAGGCAACTTTTACACAAGAAACACATCCACCATTAACCACAACGCCAATGGCAGACTCACTACCAACGACGGCCAACAATACCGCATCGGTCTCAACACTAACGCATTTCGATATAAATGGTATGTTTAGTTTGTATATCATTATTGGGACTTTTCTGCTCTTTTAAAACACAATTTGTCTTATATTGAGGTCGGTTAGCATACTCTCAATCTGGGCGATATGTATCGATCTGTATCGATCGAGGCGATAAACCATAACAATGTGCACATACTTAATGTAAACACTGACACATGCTCTTCTAAGAACAACGGTTTGGGGTAGAATGGACATAGAAAGTATTGTACGTGTATGTCAAAAGTCACCACAGTAATATGACCTAGGCTGGGATTCAGAACCCAGATTGTCAACACATTCATAACCTGAAGGTCGAAGAACATAATATAGACTTGTTAAAATAACTTCTAAGCGTAGAAATGTATTCGGAGTAATAATGCCGCTATTAATAAATGCAGTTTAATGTGTTTTCTGTAGGTAGCTTAAATTGTTCTTTACATCTTCATCTCTATGATTTCCTAGAGTGTATCCTTAATGTCTGGACTGACAAATTCTGTGCTCATTTTCACAGTCTTAAGCTTCTGATGATTTCTCAGCACTTTGAAGTGTTATGTCAAGGTTGTCGGAGAAATTACATGCTTACTTGTACGTTATTTAGTAAGAAACTATATACATGTATTTACGAGATATTCTGAAATTGTAATTTTTTTACGTTATAATAACATTATAATGTTAATAGTTTTTTTTACAGTCTCATATATTTAACGATCGATTGAAAGATGAATGATGATATTTTGCATATGAAACTAAGAGCTCTAAAGGTTTTGCCTTCATTTTCTCGCCATAGTCTGAGGCGCTAAACATAGTGAAATAATTCAAATCTTTTTGTTCCAAATAGTTACGACAACCTTGTCGATGGTACAAGTTTCGTATAAACGCACAAGGGAAGTAACTGAAAATCAAGGAGTTTGTTTCTCAATACGAATAGCTTCCCTTTCCGCAATATATGCTGTATTTGTAGTTTCTGAATTATACACAGCCATAAAAAGGAGACGTTTACTTTAAAGAACGCTCATGTTTAATTTATATCAATTAAAGTGAGGTTAGATTGATGTTTGTTTTGTCTGAAATCACATGTCATGTAACAATCGCCTTTAAACGAGCTAGTGTTATAAGTTTAGCATTTAAAAACATAATGTAACTTAATAATGCCAAATTTGCGTTGTTTATATTATGTAAAATGCCCTTTTCTGTTTCTGTTTATCCCATACTCATGAATATGTGATTGTTAATTGAACGATAAACGTTTTGTTCTATTTTAGAAACATCTGTCCCAGATGGCAGCAGCAGTAAGTCAACCATGCCGTCTTTAGGTGAATCGCCAACATCGACATCGGCTGTCACATCGCCTGAACACACCATGCTCATAACAACTGCAGAATCATCCCAGGCCCACACCAACATTCCAACCAGCTTTGAAACGACACCGGGGTATACCCTCGAGCCAAATGCTGAACCAGTAAATCAAACATACCACACACCAACTGGCGATGTTGTTACTACGAAAACAACGACAGTGGTTCCAACTATCGAACCGGAAGCTGAACCCACCGATGAGCCTGTTCCGGAAGATAATGACGGTCATGGTGGTACAGCTGAGCCAGAAGATACGTCGAGTGTCAAGCCGGAAGCAGACCCGGAATCAACACCCGAAGAAAAAGAAAAAGAAGATGCTGATATCCAACCTGAGTTCAATCTCGAGGCGTTCGCTGAACCCGGTCCCGATTGGGAGGTCGCAAAAGTCGTCTGGAGAGAGGCGTGGGAATTTCACGTGTATTTTTTCGGCTTGTGTTTCGCGGTGCTCGGACTATATTGTGTTCTAAGCGTGATCCGGTTATGGTACATGGAACATTTACTGAGCAGGAACTACTTTGTAACGTTACACCTCCATGTGATATGCGTTTGCGTCCTGCGAGCCACGTACTTGCTAGTGGACGCTTACAACTCGTTGAGCTTGTTTCCAGCGGTAATAGACTACTTTCTGTACAGTACAGTTTTCCCGTGTATAACCTCATCGTTCAGTATTCTTTTCTATGCGCTTCTTTTGGCCACACGTGTTCGCATCATGTCAGCGAAAGTTCAGAAACTCTGGGTGCTCATCGTTATAACTGTAATACACTTCACCTTATCCATTGCCACGGACATTGTGGTGGGACTATTTTCTACCGCGCCTATTCTTCTATTTGTGTGCCAGGCAGTGTTCATTGTATGGGGCCTTCTTATGTTTATAGGGTACCTTGTAATATTCCGTAAACTGTACAAAGGGGCAGTCAAAAGACAACGGGCCATCAAAAGCTCGTCGACGGATCGCCTTAACAGCTCCAATCCAGCTCTATATAGTGATAAATACGAGAAACATAAGTACACATTCGATCGTGCTGTAAAAATAACGTTCGCTTCAGCGTTTTTCGGGGTAGCAATAGTGGGGTTTGAACTTTACGGGATGTTCGGTGTATACGGAGTTTTGCGAGCCGTGTCGAAGCCCGAACCGTGGCCCTGGTGGACCTATCATTTCATTGTGCGCACTCTTGAACTACTCATGTGCTCCAGCATAGCTTACGTTGCTAGTCAGCCATTAAAATACGCGGCGCGTAAAGACCGCAATAGACTGTATCCTTATTTATTACCGTGTAACATGTGCTGTTGCAATGACACTCTGAACCAGTCGTACGATTCCAGTACGCAAGACATTGGTTCTGATGTTGACAATATCGGTTGGTTTAATAAATTCAAAGCAAAGAGGCATTCATCCGCGCTCGCACCGTATCCTCCACACACGTCGGAAAAATATTCAGATCCGGACGCCACTCTGCTCGTCCGAAAAATAAAGCAACCCAAACCGTCCATGTTGGTTGTAGAAGACGGATTTGTCCGAATTAGACGCGATGACGAAATACTACCCTCAAATCAGTATGAATTGGACAGCAACTCGCGTTCATCGTTGTCCAGCGGTTTGAACATTCCTCGGGGAGCGGGTGCTGCGAACGTAGACGTCGTGAATTCGGTAGTGAACTGGAATTTTAACAGTGAGGTACAGCGCGCGGGTTTCGGAAACGACAATATACACAGTTTCTCATTTAATGATTATATTATACCTCGCGCCGAGGATCAGCTATATAGTTCCGGCGAGATCCATCCGCCGGCCAGTGACGACGAGACCGACGTAGATATTGTGGTCACCGACATCGACGCCAGTGACGAGGAGACTTCCGGTCGCGCGGCGTATCCAGAGAGTCCGAAATCCGGCAAAAGTGGAGAGATCTTCCGTCCGCTTTCGATGATCGATCTTGCAGCCAGCATGGAATCAGAACTGGACCGTGCGTTCCACACGGGCGGTGTCGATAACGTGGATCTAGAGGCCCGTAGCAGTCTGCCGCCGTCCCTGCACGACTACAACTCGGACGCTTTCAATGAGCCGATGTACGATAGGTTTTGTAATGACGACAACGTGTTTCGCGATTACGTCACTGGTGCTATGACGTATGATTCGGACTCGGAGCAGACGAAGGCACAAAGTGCTCGCTTGCTACACACTCCGGTCCGTAGGTGCGCAAGTGACGGGAAGCCTTCGACGCCGAAAACGAGACGGGTCGAGAATAACCGCTATTATTCGCTGTCCAGTGTGGAAAGTGTAGGAAAAGAGGACGAATCGTTCGACTGCACCTCAGACTTTAGATCGAAACGGAACTAAATTAAAGGGGTGTCTTTCATTATTTGCATACTTTAACCGATATTAATTCATCAAATGGTATTTTTCACTATGTTTTACTGTTTATTCGTTTGTTTGAATTATTTTTTGCATTTGTATTTTATCAATGTACAAAACGATAAATTATCTATTTACATTGGCTTGTTTTTTGTGTCATTGTTATTCTGAGGTACTTGAAGCAATCAGAAAATGTGTACTTTATACTATATCGTACTATCTTTCTTATCTCAGATGTCCGTCCGCCCGTCCATCATCTTATAGTCAGTCTCTTGGCAACTGTTCAATAGTATTTCCAATGTCAAAGTTATAGATGAAAACCGAACAACTTACTTGCTTATCGACTGCCTGTCTCAGACAGGTTATCAGGGATTCAAATAAAAACACACGTTCATTTGATATGTCAATATAAGTTTTGTTAAATTGATTTGTGGGCCTTTATGCACTTACAGTGTCATAGATATTTCAGTTTGTTCAAAAATACTTTCCCGGTATAACGCATGTCAGAAAAGTCATGTGTCACGGGTGCAATTGCATTACGCGACGTACGTCGTATCATGTTATTGTTGTATCATATTTAGATAAGTTTACGGTATGTAAAAGAAACAGACGCGTTCAACCTTTTGTCGTTTTATTTTTCAATCATGTGCATTGTATTAAGTAAACCATAATATTTTCCAAAATCGCGTTTGCGATTATTACTACGACAAATAGTAACGAAAGTCAATAACAGCGGATAAAGTGTGGATTTACGAAATCGCTGAACAGCTACTTTGTTGATAACAACTGCGCCAGTAAGACGTAAAGAATGTGTCAACATTATAAAACAAAGGAACCCGATCACCAGATAAGCCAAGGTTAATTGGTTAATTAAAATCGAAACTACCGCCATTGTCTATCCGTGTATTCAGCGTTTACACTGATTGAACTGCGGTGGAGTGTCATATTAGTTATTAATTAGTTTCACTTTAAAACTAAGGAAGATTGGGTTGACAAAATACGTTGTTGTCCTTTCGAATATAAGTAAAAACATACGTAGATCATTTTTGATTTAAATAACGAAGACATAATGTAGCAGTATCTAAAACGAACAAGTGCCTCGTAAAGTGGACTTAAAATGTGTTACGTTGTTAAGTTTTGATTTTGCGAAATGTTCGATGAATGCTCACTATCGACTTAATAGCGTGAGTACAAGAAGTAACATTTACACAGACAGATAAAGGGTTGAAATACCTTTTCAAATAAGCTACTTCTAACTGATTTAGGCCAAATGCGTGTCTCCGCCTTAAGCAAGTGGTTTTAACATACTTTTATAGCGCGAATCTGAAACTACCGACAAACGTGTAATCTTATATTGGAGTCACGGTGTAGAAAAAACATGATCAAGACGGCGTTTGACGTCAAAAACCTGGCTTCAAGTTTAATGGTAACCCCAGAGCGGCGTCCGCCTACGGTTGTGAGTAAGCTGACCACATGCGCCTGTTCGGAGAAACGTGACGTACAATTTTACTGCGAGGAGCATGACGTCATATTTTGTCGCACGTGCAAATATAACAACCACGTGCACTGCAAATATCAGACGTTAAGGCACGTCGCACACGGTATCTTAACAAATGATAAACTCTACCAAACCACAAAAGAACTGGAAACACTTAGAACAGTCTTCACTAAACTTAAAGAAAACCGCAAGCTGTTAAGCATACAGCAAAGGAAAGAGAAAAGAACTATGACCGAATTGACAAAGAAATGTGAAAAAGACCCCGTAAGAGGAGACTTCAAGAATGAAGTACAGCAACTCGCTGAAGCTATTCACATTAACGGGGAAACTTGTATGGTTGGAAACGAGCAGAGATTTCAACAGATCGTCGACAACATTGATAATTATTTGAAGATCATGCAAGAATTCATCGACGTGAAAGACGAAGTGGGAGTCTACATAGTGCACCACCTATCACAGAAAGAACTCTCAGCAATAAAGAGTTACCTGAACTTGATCGATGAAGACCAGAGTAGACACATCCTTCCTCAGTTGCAGTCTGCCGTGTTCGGGCACCACATGGATACTAATCTTGGGAACGTGAAGATGAGCCGACAGCTCCACGTGAAGCTTCCAGAAATATCCAATACCATCGCCAGCCCCGTTCATTCTCCGACCGACGGGTCTATTGTATCTTCTGCGCGAACAATGTCACGTGGAGCGCGGTTGAATTCCGGGAGATGGCGCTTTAAACCGTTGTTCAAACCGCAATCAATACGCATGGCTTCAATCCTCTCGTCTCTGACTCTTGCACAAAGCCGTGTGTCACGTGGTCTCACGCGTACATCGACGTTTGCCAAGAAGCTTGTTTCTTCGGTCGCACCGGAGGAATTCAATGTAAGCGTTGCTGATGGTGAGGAAAACAACGTGACATCAATGGCCAAACTGCGGGATGGACGATTTGTTGTTCTGGATTGCCGCAGTAATCGAATAAAGCTGTTCGGTAAAGACAATAGCTTCTATTGCGAGATGGCGCTGCACAGCTCAGTGTGGGACTGTACAGTAGTGGGAAAGACAATTTTCATCACGTGTCCAGCTGAGGGAAAGATTCAACGCGTGCAGGTTACGGCGAACAACCGTCTTTTCGAGGCCGGTGCCATTTTGACGCAGAGGGACTGTATGGGTATTTGCTTCTGTAAAAACAGGATTTACGTATCTTACGCAGGTCTTAACCCTGGTATTAAAATACTAAATCGTGATGGAATAATGCACAAATATATCAGTGCTAACCAAGGGAAGACCAAACTTTTCCAGAACCCTCTTTATATTCACGTGGCAAAAGTAACAAAATATATATACATATCTGATTTTACGCTACAACGAATTACAATCCTTGACGTTAAGGGTAACGTCAAACGCGTAATTGACGTCAGCCCAAACTGGCCCAAGGCTATCACCGTGGACAAAGACGAGAACGTGATATTTGCCGTCAGCGGGGAAAATGACGTCAGGATGGTACGGAAGGACCGGTTTCGCGTGTTGCCGATGATTCCGACCGGACGACTCGACGGCGATCCAAGCTCCGTCATGTGCAGACCCGGGTACGACGGGCAGCGTCTGTATGTGGCCTTTGATGGCCTCTCCACAGTGAAAGTGTTCAAACTGCTGTACTGAGCCTTATGGAACAATCAGGTGTCCATGATACTCATTATTGGATGAGGATATTGACAGGAATTGTTTTGTTTTCCGTTTTGGTTTTAACAATCTGGTTTTGAAAGTTGTTTAGTGGTGTTTAGTTTGAATTTATTTTCACTTTTGTATTAAACATTAAAGGGATCTTTTCACGTTTTGGTAAATTGACAAAATTGAAAAAGTTGTTTCAGATTCGCAAATTTTCGTTTTAGTTATGATATTTGTGAAGAAACAGTATAATTACTGAACATTCACCATGGTCTAATATAGCCATAATATGCGTTTTTACTTCAGGACCTCGAGTCCTGGGTCACCGGTTCGAAACCTGCTCCACGCAAAGTGTTTTTCTTTTTTTTAGTTTGATTCTTTATTTTTTACTGCAGCTTTTACGATAAAAATGTTTTTATTTATCAAGAGAAAGCATTTAATGAATAACTTCAGAAGATGCCAAAATCTGTGAAAAGGCCCCTTTAAACTGAATTTAGTAAAATCAGTTGCGATCATAAATAAGTTTTATATCAATAACATTGAAACTTACTGTGTTGAGTTTGTATAAAATCTTCCTTCGAAAATAGATGCATTATAAGTAATTGCCTTATTAATTCTTCTATTTATTTTGATGCTAAACAAATCATCAACAGCGTTGGTGTTTTATCATTATTATTGTTATAGAAATGCGCCGGTTAAATTCGTTGTGAAATTTATAGATGCAAATAATAAGTTTAAATAGATTTAGCGTTATAAAATTACATTTGTATTTTATTATGCTCCCCAAAATTTTTTGGGGGGAGCATATAGTCGCCGCTTCGTATGTCCGTCCGTGTGTCCGTCCGTGCACAATTTTTGTCCGGGCTATTTCTCAGCAATTAATGACCGGAATTCAACGAAACTTTATGGGAAGCTTCACTACCAAGAGGAGATGTGCATATTATCAGTGGGTTCTGGTCGGATGATTTTTCACAGAGTTATGGCCCTTTAAAATTTTCTTAAAAACAATTCTTGCCCCCCCCCCCAACTACTGTGCCCTCAAGACGTTTCCTTTTATCTGAATATATAGTGCAATATTGTGAAAAAAACACTTTGGGGAGTATCACCCGTCTCCGACGGTTTCTTGTTTAGATTAAGCAAAATATAGTAACATAATTACATATAAATTGAGTTGTAGGCTCTGTTTGATTACACATTACAAAAAAAACCTTAGTAAATCCTCACTGTCAATTTTGGGTCAAGTTTGAGCCTTATGCCAAGAATGTTTTGCCCGTGGACGTCATATTACAACATATTAGATACAATACATACTAACTTATGTTTAAAAAGACAACATCAACAAGAAAATCAACACCAACGAATTAACAGATAATTGGCTTGTCATTTGTAAAAAATAATAGAAACTTATGTTTCTATTAAACAGAGTTATGTCTGGTTGTTCACCCAAAAGGGAAGAAACACTGTAATGAGTTAATTAAGTAAGCCACACAGAGCAGTTTCCCTTTGTAATGATTTACACGTTTGTTTTAAATTAGTTTAAAATTTAGTTCTCATATTTGCCCACTTTCATATCACTGTATTAAAATTCTCAACGCGGTTTGTTCCAAAGCGTCTTTTATCATTATTACAGTTACTTGACTGCAACGGTGTCATACCAATGAACAGCATTGAAGATAACTTAAATATAGTTTTCTCTGTGTTTTTTTTCGTTGACTTCGTTTGGTGGTACATGTGGAGAAAATACTCGCGATAAGTTTGGCAAAAAAACCACGCCGCTAACATATCAGCGCAGCGAATGACAAGACACAGCATACTAAAAGTAGTCTATATGACACTCTGTTAAATTGTGTCATTGTATTGTGTACAAACCGGTCCTACTGACAATAACGTAGTGACGTCACCATCTATGTATAGAATTAAATTGTGTAGTTTGAAAACCTTGTACTAAAACCCTTATCCTCGAGTACTCTTATCTTGTGTCACGCTTAATTTGTGCTGTCGAGAAGAGGTGGACCAAGCACGACGAACGATAAAATAGTCCACGACGTGTCACCAAAGATGTTCATACTAAACATTTTAGGTAAGTGAATTTATTTGGAACCTCTAACATACGGTGTATATGCAGACTAGCATTTTTGGGAACAGCGTTTCGAAAATAAGTTTTCAAAGATGTTCAAATATCTTCACACATTTCGAATTGGTAATTTCTATTGAGTCGTCACACAAACTCACATGCATCTTAATATCTTAGGATAGTGTAGTGTGTACGTTATAACTTTAAAGCGCACTATTATAAAAAGTATCCAAAAGAAGGAGTTCGCATGTCGCGCTTTTACCTGTGTATATGAAAAACGATACAATTGTCATCTCATCCCATCTTCGCATGTGATCGCGTGTGGGGCAAACGCATACGACAAGCTTCCTCCAGGCGTATGCAGACTTTCCACTCTCAGGTTCTTACTTCGAAGGCGTCGGTGAACTGTCTGCCCTAAACGTTTCTGAATGTTAACATTTCATAAGACTTCATTTTGATGTTAGTGATCTTTATTGACACTCAGTAGTGTACGGTAATCAACGTTGTTAAATGCGATCTCATAGTTTATGAAGTTGAGAGGGGCGAGTTCTTGATGAGTTATCCCTCTTTTCACTCGGTATTTCATCTTCGTCCCATATCTTGCTGAAGATCGGACAGAGTAGCTCCATGCTGGTCTCGACGTCAGCCTTTTGCGCTTCTGCCGGAATGATGTTCTTAAGTTGATGGACGGCGCTGTCGATCTCTTCATTCATGTGCGCGCAGTACTTGATTGGCAGATCGTTTGTAGCTGGCAATATCTTAAGTAGGTTCGCAGGAGTCTGTTGAGTAGCTCGAGGAAGTGGTCGACCCACCTCTTCTTCTTCCCTTCGTCACCTGCTACCACTCCTCTGTTCCTGTCCTTATTGGCCTCTCTGACATAGCAAACTTTCCTGCAATTCTATTAAGATTGTGTACGTTTCCTAGGTTCGTTTTTATGATTATGTAGCCATTGTATGTAGGTAGTTCCGCTTGTTTGCTCTTGATTTCGCTTGATGTCCCTATTTGCTTGTGTGTTATTTTCTTTATGCTGTTTACATAAGCGGTAGAATGGATGTTTTAAACTAAGTTATCGACATATATACTAGGGTTGATTAAAAATTATGAACAAGTTTACGGATTGTATGTAATTATTAGAATATGTCATTTCATCAACATAATGCATAGTCCCATACACGATTCTAACGCAAAAAGACACTGACCCTATTGACTTGCCATGCAAATAATCACCCAATCTCAGTCAATAATGCACATGACCAATGACACATATTTAACAAGTAATGTGTGTGCAATTTTAACCATAATAACAGTTATATCGAAGTATATATTAAACAAAGTTCTACAATTGAAACAGGCATCTTAATATACTTATTTATATATAACCGGGTTCGGATTTTGATTTAAAAAGTCTGACCTGTGTGTCCGCCTGTCTGTCATCGTTGTTATAATTTCTTGTTTCATGGAACGAAGTAATTTCAATTACATAATAACAATCAAAGTAAATATGATGTAGCTTTTCTTTGTCCTATAATTGTATAAGTGTGTTGAATAAGAAACCGACGCTTGTAAATGGATTTTCGTATTTTGGAAAGAGGCCTTTCAGTGAATAAATAAAAAGTCATTTCGAAAATAAATTAAATAATGATAATGATATTGCTTATGCTGCTACTACTATAATTGTTTTTAACGGAATATATATTTTGAAATGAAAGTTCGAACATTTGTGAAACAGTGTATATTGTAAATTTAGTTTAATATTCATTTCAGTATCTTGCCTTTTACTTGCGAATTCCGTCCAGTGCAGCGTTAAAAAGCGTTTTGCAGGTAACTTTTTCATGCATTCGTGAGTTCTCAATACCGATCTGATTTATGTTTCTATTATAAATTCAAAACTAAACATAATGTGAATGATATTGAAGAACATATATAACACATTTTTATCGATGCAACATAAGTAGTAAACAAAAAGATTTTTGTGTCACTTTTACCATGATATGAACATGTTAAATATGTGATATTTGTTTTATTCCACTTCACATTTTACTTGTCAGCATAGTGTCCAGAACTGATTGTCAAAATAAACATGTTCGAAAGTTAAGCCCATGTACGTTTGCATTATAACCCACACTAAATTTCCTTGTTTGGTTTTCAAAAAACATTTCTATAGTTATACTGTGTTTCCATTTTTTATTTTGACTGTCTTCTTATACATTTGTTCAGATGTTTTTGACAATAGACGTGCACTGCGCTTTGTAGATTTCTGTTGTTGTGGATATATACGACAGGAACAAAGTCGGAAAACGCTATTTATTTTTAATGCATATATTTTTATTATATATCGATATTTATTTCGTATATAATTAATTTCCTTGTTTATTTTTTTTTCGAATTCGCGGCTGAAATATCAATTCTATTGTAATGCTTAAAATACTAGTGGTGTATGGGGTGTTCAGCGTAGAGTTAGTACTTTGTCGCTTGGCAGCAGCTCCCGCGGAAAGTCAGACACAACTGGTGCCTTCCTGACACTCAACTCTCTCATCTAGTTCGAGACATTTTACCAAACCACACCCTGGTACCCGCTTCTGTTGGCGGTTAAAAACGAAGTAGTGATGGGACTGGCACGACTCGTTCGACGAGTTGCACATTCTTGGAGAGGAGACAGGCGCCGTAAAGAATGCTTTAAGCCCAATGAAAAGAAATGACCAGGACAAAAACACAGAATACAAAGCCGGATCGGTCGGGGCCCGGAATAACAACGACCGCGCACTCCACCGTCAGACTCCAGGATGGATGCGACAAGTAAGCTACTGGAGCTGCTCCATCGATCAAGTGGGCGACAAAGGGAACAACCATAGGAACATGGACCTTAAGACAACTCAATGCGTGTGGCAATTTCCATGAAATGACGCACGAGCTAACTAACGATGGGACATCATCGGGCTAGCCGAGAATAGGTGGCAAGGACTCGGAGAAACATCAACAGACGAAGGGCATAAGATATGGTTCGCCACGGGTTGCTTTCATCGTTAGGAAGGAGGTAGTCAACCGCGTAATCAGCTCCACCCCAGTCTCCAGCAGACTCATTTTGATCCGTTTATTAGCGATCATCCAGATTTACGCACCAACAGCTGACTATAAAGACGAGGAGATTAAACAGTTCTATGAAGAATTAGAGCGCATCATAGCCAAGGTCCCCAAGAAAAACATCCTTATTGTTCAAGGCGACTGGAACGCCAATGTTGGTCCAGACGTATACCAAGACTGGTCAGGGACAGTAGGCTGATTTGCTTTAGGAGACACCAACGACAGAGGTTTGAGACTTCACCAGAAACCACTAACTTACCCTGGCCAACACGCTGCGACCACACAAACCGCCCAGAACAGCGACCTGTCATGCTGCAAACGGGCAAGTACCAAACCAGATCGATTTCATACTGGCGCCGCAACACGTTCAAATCTAGCATTAACAAGGCGAACACAAGAACGTTTCCTGGCGCAGACATCGGCAGTGACCATTTCTTAGTACTCACCACACTCAAGCTGAAGTTAAAGAGCAAGCGCATCACAAATCCCTCGCATTAGCTTTGACTTGGAGAACTTGAAAGATCCAGTCATTACAGATGTACATGTATTTCAAGCACAGATAGGTGGCAAGTTTTCAGCCTTGAACATATCAGAAAATTACATCGATACCATTAGCAATAACATCAATGTCATACTGTCGTCTGAAGAAGTGCTTGGGCGAGAGAGAAAGAAGAACAAGCCATGTGTGTCGACAGAAATTATGGAGCTTTGTGACAAAATATCAGAGCTTATGCATGCAAAGTACACCAGCCTGTACTCTGAGGCATATTAACAGTGTGCGAACAGGGAGGTAAGCAAGAAAATGAAAGAGGCCACGGAGGAATGGATTGAGGCACAATGTATCATCATCGACAAACAAATGACCACAGCAAGCAGTAAAAAGGCCTACAGCACCCTCAAGACCCTCACGAAGACCTGTCAGCCCAAGGCTGACGTTAATCTCCTTACCGAGAGTGCCACTGTCCTAAACAGATGGGGTCAAAACTGCAGTGACCTTTACAACTATCCGCTCCAACCGCCCTTTAATATCCTTCAGAACGATACCTGACCAGAAGCGACGGCGAAAGTCCGCCCATACTTAGGACAAAGGTGCAAGAGGCAGTGCGTTGTCTAAAGGCAGCTGATTAAACACATAGGAGAGGCAACGACTAAAGCGTTGAGGGCACTATGCCAAAAGATCTTGGAGGAGAAGAAGTGGCTCAAGAAGTGGACCCATTCACTGGTAATACCCCGACCGAAAATGGGCAACTTCAAGTTGTGCGAGAATTACCACACCATCAGTCTAAATAGTCATCCCAGCAAAGTTATGATACGATCATCCTTAATCAATTGAAAAGTAAGGCCGAGGAACTGCTGGCCGAGGAGCAGTCTTGATTCAGAGCTGGGTGGGGCACAGTGATACAGATCTTCAACGGCAGAATCATTATTGAAAAACATGTACAATACCAACATTACCTCTTCCACATCTTCAACGACTTTAAGAAAGCTTTCGACCGCGTGTGGCATGATGGCCTATGGTATGTTATGAAAGGATTTAACATTGACGAAGGGCTGATTCAAGTCATTCAAGAACTCTACACAACCGTGAAGCTTGAAGAAGTGACCAGCTTCAAGTACTTATGCGCAACCCTGTCCAAGGATGGTACCAGTACCGCTCAGGTCCGAATAAGACTTGACCTTGCGATGTCAGTGATGGCTAGACTGAGCAGGTTTTGGACAAGCATTTCCATCAGTTTCCTATACCAAGTACAGGCTCTACAAGTCCCTCGTAGTCTCCATCCTACTCTTCGACTGCGAGACCGGGACGCTAAAACGCAGGATACAGGCATGTGTGCAT
>NC_068355.1:53487440-53509940 GCF_020536995.1 Dreissena polymorpha | reverse complement strand
ATTGATGTTTGTAATCAAAAGCCATGCAGTCCAAGTAAGTAGTAATTGATATTAGTCGTTATCTTTTGATTACACCTATGTCTAGTTTCTTGTTTGATACACGTGCAAAAAGGATCTGTGACATATCAGTTATTGGTTTTCAAAGAATTGAATTACATTTTCCGACAAAAATTATTATAAAAGTAATTGAAACATTGCACGCCACATGTTTTCTATAGAAAAGTAGTAAATCAATCAATGACTACGAAAGGACATTGAGTAATCAAATAATGCCGGTCCGTATTTGACACACATTTGAATATAAAAATTATGCAAAGTATTCTATAGAAACCAATGATATATGGATATAATGTAGTAAAACCCTGTGCAATTCCTGTAGTCTGAATAGCTTATGTCTAAAAAAAAACGAATTAAATGCCACATTTTGCAGAAGTGTCAATACACAATTGCAATAGTGTATGTTAAAACACTTTAAATGATAAACAACAGTAAGAACCATTAACATAAATCTTTTGTGAAGTGTCCTCACCAGTTTACAGACATATACATTGTAATTAATATGTTGCACGTCGTTAACAGAGGATAAAAGACATCGTCATGTTCAATGAATTTATTTCTCTTTGTAGAAATCACAAATTGTCATGAATGATCAGCGCTTATTGCAAATGTATTGTTCGTTGTAAGTTAGAAAAAAAGCCTTGACGAAAGTCCCAACCCACTAGAATTAGCGAATAACCGTATATAATACACATTAGCGGATGATGGTGTTCTTTGATGTAACAACATCAATGCGATTTGAACGTCGTCATGTTCAAGACGACATATGTAGCATATTTCCATGTTATAGTGTCCGCGTATCAAAAGATGTTTCTGACCAGAAAACGAAAGTAGAGATACATGTTTGGTTTTCCACACTCGACCTAGTAGAACTAAACTTGGATAAAATTTAATTTGTTGAATCTATTAAAAAAGGAGACAAAATGTATTATTGGTAGCTCTTTTTACAGCACATATTTTCTTACATCATCTTTATGATTTTATCATGTGAAGTAGCTGTGCTTTAAAATTACCATATTTTATTGTATTTTGAGTGACAAAGATTCGCATTAAACCAGAAAACTGTTCTGAATAGTGAGTTTCATATCCATCTTATAGACGCTGAATGTAGAATTACAAATGTCCGTCCGTTCCGCCGTCCGTCCTACCGTCTGCTTGAGTTTTTATCACGCGTTACTGCAGTTGTATTGACACAATTATGCTTAAGTTTTAACACAATATTAACCAGCGATAGAAGTGTGCCTATCTATATTTTGTGCTGTGTTATCTTCTTAACAACGTTGGTGGCCTATTCAGCAAAAGGCTTTGCTACTTAAGGGATTATTATTTCCAAACATTTTGATGAGCATGTCAAACTGTTCACGTCATTGTTTGGGCTCAAAATTTGGGCTTTTTATTTTTTTAAACCGACATGTTTAATGAGCGTAAGAGTAAAACACTTTGAAAACCTGAATGTCAATAAGCGCACCAAAGTAATTTAGATTTTTTTTACACAAAGTTCATCATAAAAATAAAGTGAAATAGGGGCTGCTAACTTGTTATGAACATAAATGCACACAAATAAATATACATTTTATTAATCGGAATATCAATAATGCGTACACGTAAGTGAAGCAAACGCAGTTTTAACTTTTGACTCCATTCTTATTGGTGAAATTTAGTTATTTTAAACATAAATGCGTGTCTTTCATTTCAGCCTGGTCCGAGTGGGGTCTATTTTCGACGTGCCCTAAAACGTGCGATACCGGTGTCACTATTAGACGCAGGAACTGTTCTAGTGGTGTCAACAGTGACTGTGCGGGACAGTCGTACGAACTGCAACCCTGTAAACACGCTGACTGTAGTAAGCTTTGTGTGGGTTAATGTGCCTGTTGTCTTACGATGTTCAACCCTGTCATATTGTCGACTGTAGTAAGTTTCTTTGGTGTTTATTTGAAGAATTCATTTTTACATTTGATCATGAATGTCAGAGCATTTTAATCCATCTCTATGTAACGATTTCATTAACTGCCAATGGTCTTTAAGTTTCGGTACCCTTTGGAAATTTATTTATTTATAATTTACTGATTGATTGTTTGACACTTATTTTATGTTGTTACGTACACATGCATTTTCGAACTTTTTTTCAGTAATAACAACTACGACAATAAGTCCCAAGACAACACAAACACCACCATGTAAGGATTTGGTAAATTTATACATATTTGCGTAATGTTTTGCATTATAAATTGTCTTTGAATTGATTGAAACTAAAACATAAGCACATCTTTATCTGTAATTATGTCAAGTGTCTTTACATTGTTAGTGATAAGACACGGTATTTTGTGTTATTCTGTTATGTTATTTCTGTTAAGTAAGATACAAAGATGAGCATTGTATTTTGTATATTGCAACTGATTTGTTTAACTATCTTAGTATTTGTTTTTCGCTTACGCCACTAATTAGACTTTAAAGAATTTATTATAGAAAGTCATTCAATTTTAAGAAAATGAAGTAATAGTTAAAGGATAACACAATTCGTGTATCGAAGGTAAATGCTTTTTTTAAAACAATATGTTACATGGATAATAAAGCTTTCATGTTATAATCCCTTGTGATTTTAATTATTACTGCTTCCGTTAAAGTTGTTAAACCGTCCTAAAAATGGAATAAAAATGGATAAAATCGTACACTTAGATATCATGTAGATAGTTCTGTCTGATATGCGATTAAGTCATATAAACCTAACACAAACTGCAACATATTTTACTGTAATTATACTCTTAGGAAGTTAGATATCAATCGTCATCAATAACATGTTAGTAAGAGAATGTATGTAGTATAAAACAGTATTGTGACCTTGGCTTTGGAGATTTACGCTTTTCAAACATGCTTAACGATTATCTTGCTGTGTCATATTTGTTCTCCAAACGGTCAAGTACCACGTTGAAACGACTTATTCCTTTACATTCTTTACATGCTATGAAACACTCCAGCCCATGTGTTTTGCACGAACATCGCTTGTTGGAACAGTCTTATTTGCACTACCATTTAATAGCTGTTTGTAAGTAGATCTAGCCCGGCATGATTCATGTCTGTTCTGACCGGAATAGCAATTCAACTTCTATCCTTAAAGTATTTGCTTTTGTTCAGGCAATCACGTTCAATGGTATATTTGAAGACGGGTGCGAAAACAGTTGAATGTTGCGGGTCGGGCTCCTGTAGTTGGGTATTGTTTCTAGAATTCAAAGTGCTAACTGCATTTTCAGTAAGATCTCGAAGACATAAACTGTTCAAATAGTGCCACAATAATCTTTTCACCGACGAGTGTCACACGTTCTTGGTTGCTACGCTGTAGAAAGTGTTAAGCTCACTCGGTAGCACATCAATATCTTAACTTTTTTCAAAGTCATTCCCTTTCAAACTTAAATGTGCGAAATCTTGTATCACTTCCAGTGAGGACTTGCACAGCCGAAAGTATATTTTAGTGTTATGTGCATACCAAGAACCCGTTGTTTTTTTTTTAAATGCTTTATACTCTAACCTATTGATTTGGCTGAGCTTGTTTTGTCTAGTTGAAAGACTATGGTATTGTCCTAAAGTACAGCATGATAGCATACAAACACCAAGTCTGTTTTCACTGATAAGTATCGTTGTCTTTCGAGGGACAGACACGAGGGCTGTTTTAATGATATGCACATCAACAGCATATGTAAATTGTATCACATCTCATCCAGTGCTTGAAGAGTGGTACCCAGAAGATTAATTAATTTCTGTTAGTTTGCACTTTTCGCCACAAACTGTCGAAAAGAACGGACCTGATCACAATTCATGATGAAAACATACTAGCTATATCAGTAGGATTTGCATTTTCTGCGGCGGCCACTAGCATAGTTGCAAACTAAAAAGTACTACTTTATTCATGGCTTGAAGAAGTGAGTGCATTCCAGTGTACATACTATTCTGCACCATTCAACCATCATATGTTGACCTTTCAGATCTTTACAAATTGTGGCCTAACTCATTCTGTCTTCATAAACATTTACATCACACGTTCTAGTTACAACAATTCACATATCTAACAGTTAATGTAAAATGGCAAATGCATGCAATATTTGTTATCTATGTCTGCCATGATTAAGAGCATTATTTATTCTGTTCAATTTCTTGATATGAAATGTCGGTAAGTGCGTTCATGAAATAATTTACTATTGCACAAACCGACAGTGAAAGTAACAACGGGACACTCTGCTCTTCCAACACACCCATTCTCTTTGTATACCTCCAATGGATTCTTAATTCTCATATGTGTCTACTTCATTGTCCCATCGGTCGATAACCTAACAAAGTCGAATTAATTATTTTTTTAACCGTTTATAATGTTGCAATATATTTCTAAATGGGCTTCTTTTAGATCAATCATGTGTTAAAGGTCGTGATAAGCTGGCCTCACATATATAGTATTGCCTGTTGCCGGTTGTCATCACATAGGTCAGCATTTGCTAGATAACCCTCGTGCAAGTTCCATCGGTTTCAATTAATTATTTGACGATTTCGATCATTTTGTTGCATAAAGATTTATTTTGACATGTCCAAACACAAGCTGATCCTTTACACACATGACGATGTCTGTGTTCATTCATGTTGCGATTTGTTTGAGGTTAAACAGTATCTTTCCTGGCCTTAAAAGAAATTATGATTACACAAAAATAAGTAAGATTTGATCTGATTCATTCAAAATTCAATCGATTTTTGTGTGCTTCTCTATTTATGGTTTTGAGTGATGATAACTTTGTTAAAATGTCTGTATTTTATTATTTACAATTCTCATTTGACAATTCAACTTCGGCGATGCAATTGTTCGAAGATCTTTTTGTTTAATTGACTGGTGATTCTGTATAACGCACGTGCATCTGTTAAATATAGGTAATTCAATATAAGTACGTCCTTAGAATAAACTCGGAGTAGAGTTCTTGATACAGCTGAATGACGTTTACTTTTATACTGTATGTATATTTTATGTAATGTAATGTAGCGTGTAGGAAATTTGTCATTAATATAGCGAAAGTTAATAAGAGTGTATGTCTTCACTTATGAGATTTCTGACAATTATTATTTTTTATATTGACAATACTCTTAACTGAATGCCGTTTAGTGAGACACACGTATTAAAAAATGTGCATTATACAAATTATCACCGATGATTATTACTTTGAACTTTGAACTTTGATAATTACCGTTTTGGTCAATGAATTTAGTAGCATATCTTAAAGATACACGTACTTATGACGTTTCGAGTCTGTCGACTTTTCTTTGACAATTTTAGTACGGTGGGCCATTTCAATTAAGTCCATTAGTTCATCGGTAAATACATCCGCGTTTGTATAAAGAGACGAATTTAAGCGCTCGTTTAAGAAACCTTTCTAGAAATATTCTTACAGCCTGGTCCGAATGGCAGAGTGTGATTGCGTGTTCCACAACATGTGGCCCTGGGTTTGAAGAACGACTTCGAAATTGCTCCTCTGGAAAAGACGACGACTGCCCCGGGTCTTATTTCGAAACCACCGTTTGCAACAAACGGTCCTGTGACGGTGATTATTAACATTATCCGTTCAATTCGTACCAAACACTTTAAAAACTTCATCCCTGTGACAAGACACGTAATTCGACAATGTGTATTTTATGTTTACCGTAACAACGCGATCAATAAAGTAAGTAATCATTACTGTTACTTGTGCAGATTTCTATTTCACCATTTGTGTGTTGATCAGCATTAGTCTTATTCTATATTTAATGGATGATTGTAGTTTTCATTTTAATACTGGACAGAACATTTGAGTAAACGTATGGTATAACAATGGCCGAGTGTAGTGCAGCAAGACCGAGTGTAGTGCAGCAAGACCGAGTGTAGTGTAGCAAGAAATGCAAACACCTCACGCGCAAGTTTTCCTCCGACGCAACTTAAAAACAATTCCAAAATGTATTCAGATGTCGACGTTTTAAAATTGTAAGATTGCACTTAACAGCGGATTCCCTGAGCTTATTACAGATGAGCATTCTACAACCTATTTAGTTGATGGCATTTGGACACAATGGTCTGAATGGGTAACATGTTCGGTCACCTGTGGGGGTGGTCTCTCATCCCGAGCAAGGGCGTGTTTCTACCAGGACCCAGCTCGCAAGGGAAAGCCTTGTTCCGGAGTTAGCGCGGAAACACATGTCTGCAACACCAATGTCTGCCCTGGTTGTATAGATCTAATGTATTATGTTTTCGAAAATAATAAAAAAATATTATTGTAAAATAAAATATAAAAAAATGAATAATTCGAACGGCTTTTGTATGACAAAGCTTGCCTTAAATAAACGTACTGAAGTGTTGTAGACGTATTTCATTGTTGTAAATATATTTAGTTCATAAATATATTTATTCTGAATGATATTGAAGTAAATTATTTTTTAAAGGAAACATTGCTCTGATTGTTCAATGGTTGGACAGAGTAGATTTTAACTTTAAACAGAATTAGTAGCGTTCTTTTGTAGTAGTTGATTAGTTTTCAGTATGTAGAGACTGGGTAGAAAGGTGAACTGTTTTTACTAACATTTTAATACGTTAATTGGCTTGTCAAGCATGAGTTTATTCACTCAACCACATCCGTGTGCATGAATGAATATTTCGAATGTCATTCTTTGCATATCATTCATGCTGTCAACCTGTATGTTTATGATATTAAATCATAAATATAATATATTTAGGTAAATATGCATTTTATACATCTTTTATATTCATGTCGGTCGGTTGTATTATTGTAATTATTTTGTTTTAATAGTTGTATTTGTGTATTAATTCAGTTGGTATCTTACCGTCGGAACACATCATTTTATATATAATTGAAATGTATACTTATTATAAGAATGTCATTCTTTGCATATCATTCATGCTGTCAACCTGTATGTTTATGATATTAAATCATAAATATAATATATTTAGAAACCCAAACGTGTTGTTCGAAGAAAGAACCCTAAACGCCCAAACGGCAACACTGGCGCCCAACAACGAGTCTTCGGCAACAACAGCGTTTGGAACAGAAAAACGGAAGTAGCGGACACGTTACTACGGCGAAAACAGACAGGAGCCTCAGACCGGTAGCGAGGAGGGGGAGAGTCCAGGAATTTAACACAGCGATTCCTTGGAAACCGGTTTTTGATTTTTCCCGGGGAGTAGGAGTCCACATTTTTGCGCGGCATCGAGCTCGAGCACCGATGTGAGTACAACTACGTATTCCTTGTGCACAAAACTTTGACGTCAAAACCGTTAAAACGTACGTACATGATTTCACGTTCTGCTACGCAAGGAAGGATTCACGTTCAATCAGGACGGAGAGTGATGGACACTTAAATCGTTGTGGACATTGTGTATCGTGTCATTATTGTGTTTTGCTTGTATTTTGTAAGTGTTCCGACGGAGTTCGGTGAGTGTAAATATTTTTATAATTATTGTGCAATGTACATATATCTATTTATTGTAGTTTCATTGTCGTAAATGAATAATTTGAAATACCTATCAGTTGACTTACAAAAACAACAACAACAATATAGCTAATTTAAGTTTATGTGTTCATGCATTTTGCGAATTGGTCGAGATAAATGAAACGACCTTTTGTCAGCTCATTGGTAAATTAGTGTCATATGAAGTTATTTTAAGGAAATTATAGTCCCTTCACGAGCACAAAGTTTATTGCATGGCGAAGTTAAATCTACTCACCACTTACATGACGTTAAGTAGTAGATAGGTTTGAGTAACTGGATTTATTTAGTAGCAGTAGATTTTGCCCAAGGGTTATAATAAGTATCGAGAGGTTTCAATGCGTAAATTTGGTAATTTGTCATACTTTACGTATGGTTGAATTGAAAACGCTTTGTGCGTATTTTTAAAGAGAAAACTCTCTTTATAAATACCGAAAAATAATCACTGTTTTTTTTCTAGAAATTGATAATGTTAAAATGTACATATACGATTTAAACTGCATTATGTAGTTTAATGCGTGTATGTGCGACTGGCGTCTTACCGGTAAATGCACGTGCTCGCGATATCGTAGCGCAAGAAGAACGCTATTTCGGCAGTGTGGTAAACACGCGATAGTAAACCAGTGGCGGGTTCGAATCGAAATAAAATCGAACTTAGTAAACACCTGGTACAAAATAAAAGAGCTTTGATTAGATATTTGTGATAGTCAGCCTGTTGGCTTAAAATAAGCCAAAGGGAGGTAATACAGGTGTGTTGAGATAACTGTTTCGGTACGTTTATTGGAAAAAAAGGAAAACGGCGATGTGGGCATTAAAACCGCCCACCGGAATCATCTGCTGCCGTGTTCCTTCTTACCGATACAGGAAGTACAGCGTGTTTCGTCACCTGGAGTTTCCGACGAGTCCTCCACGGACGTGGATGAACGCACAGGGAAGACGAGTTCCGACAGCAATCAGTCGGAAGATGAAACAGATACACGACGCTCGAAACGGAAGAAAATACCAAGGCGCCGCAGCCAACGTCAGACCCGTCGGCCGGCTTGGTTTACATCCGGGGAGTATAAATTGTGATTGGTGTTGTGATGTATTTGCAATAATGATTAAGTACAGTGACAGCATAAATTTAACATGTGTGGATTTGTATTGGAAAGATACACAGCTGTTAACATTCACGATTGAGTATTTAAATACAAATTAGTGTATTATGTTTTTATTTGTCAAATTGTCATTTTTTTCAAATTGAAAATAAACAGTTGCAAACGAAAACGTTAATATTGTGGTTGTCATTATTTTTTTAACAACGATGCTTTCATAAATATTTTGATCACGAGATTAATCAAACCTCGCTTTACAAGCGATGTTTGAATTTTAATAATGTCGAGGACGACATTTTCTTAGAGAGGGGAAATGTGTTGTAGACGTATTTCATTGTTGTAAATATATTTAGTTCATAAATATATTTATTCTGAATGATATTGAAGTAAATTATTTTTTAAAGGAAACATTGCTCTGATTGTTCAATGGTTGGACAGAGTAGATTTTAACTTTAAACAGAATTAGTAGCGTTCTTTTGTAGTAGTTGATTAGTTTTCAGTATGTAGAGACTGGGTAGAAAGGTGAACTGTTTTTACTAACATTTTAATACGTTAATTGGCTTGTCAAGCATGAGTTTATTCACTCAACCACATCCGTGTGCATGAATGAATATTTCGAATGTCATTCTTTGCATATCATTCATGCTGTCAACCTGTATGTTTATGATATTAAATCATAAATATAATATATTTAGGTAAATATGCATTTTATACATCTTTTATATTCATGTCGGTCGGTTGTATTATTGTAATTATTTTGTTTTAATAGTTGTATTTGTGTATTAATTCAGTTGGTATCTTACCGTCGGAACACATCATTTTATATATAATTGAAATGTATACTTATTATAAGAATGTCATTCTTTGCATATCATTCATGCTGTCAACCTGTATGTTTATGATATTAAATCATAAATATAATATATTTAGAAACCCAAACGTGTTGTTCGAAGAAAGAACCCTAAACGCCCAAACGGCAACACTGGCGCCCAACAACGAGTCTTCGGCAACAACAGCGTTTGGAACAGAAAAACGGAAGTAGCGGACACGTTACTACGGCGAAAACAGACAGGAGCCTCAGACCGGTAGCGAGGAGGGGGAGAGTCCAGGAATTTAACACAGCGATTCCTTGGAAACCGGTTTTTGATTTTTCCCGGGGAGTAGGAGTCCACATTTTTGCGCGGCATCGAGCTCGAGCACCGATGTGAGTACAACTACGTATTTCTTGTGCACAAAACTTTGACGTCAAAACCGTTAAAACGTACGTACATGATTTCACGTTCTGCTACGCAAGGAAGGATTCACGTTCAATCAGGACGGAGAGTGATGGACACTTAAATCGTTGTGGACATTGTGTATCGTGTCATTATTGTGTTTTGCTTGTATTTTGTAAGTGTTCCGACGGAGTTCGGTGAGTGTAAATATTTTTATAATTATTGTGCAATGTACATATATCTATTTATTGTAGTTTCATTGTCGTAAATGAATAATTTGAAATACCTATCAGTTGACTTACAAAAACAACAACAACAATATAGCTAATTTAAGTTTATGTGTTCATGCATTTTGCGAATTGGTCGAGATAAATGAAACGACCTTTTGTCAGCTCATTGGTAAATTAGTGTCATATGAAGTTATTTTAAGGAAATTATAGTCCCTTCACGAGCACAAAGTTTATTGCATGGCGAAGTTAAATCTACTCACCACTTACATGACGTTAAGTAGTAGATAGGTTTGAGTAACTGGATTTATTTAGTAGCAGTAGATTTTGCCCAAGGGTTATAATAAGTATCGAGAGGTTTCAATGCGTAAATTTGGTAATTTGTCATACTTTACGTATGGTTGAATTGAAAACGCTTTGTGCGTATTTTTAAAGAGAAAACTCTCTTTATAAATACCGAAAAATAATCACTGTTTTTTTTTCTAGAAATTGATAATGTTAAAATGTACATATACGATTTAAACTGCATTATGTAGTTTAATGCGTGTATGTGCGACTGGCGTCTTACCGGTAAATGCACGTGCTCGCGATATCGTAGCGCAAGAAGAACGCTATTTCGGCAGTGTGGTAAACACGCGATAGTAAACCAGTGGCGGGTTCGAATCGAAATAAAATCGAACTTAGTAAACACCTGGTACAAAATAAAAGAGCTTTGATTAGATATTTGTGATAGTCAGGCTGTTGGCTTAAAATAAGCCAAAGGGAGGTAATACAGGTGTGTTGAGATAACTGTTTCGGTACGTTTATTGGAAAAAAAGGAAAACGGCGATGTGGGCATTAAAACCGTCCACCGGAATCATCTGCTGCCGTGTTCCTTCTTACCGATACAGGAAGTACAGCGTGTTTCGTCACCTGGAGTTTCCGACGAGTCCTCCACGGACGTGGATGAACGCACAGGGAAGACGAGTTCCGACAGCAATCAGTCGGAAGATGAAACAGATACACGACGCTCGAAACGGAAGAAAATACCAAGGCGCCGCAGCCAACGTCAGACCCGTCGGCCGGCTTGGTTTACATCCGGGGAGTATAAATTGTGATTGGTGTTGTGATGTATTTGCAATAATGATTAAGTACAGTGACAGCATAAATTTAACATGTGTGGATTTGTATTGGAAAGATACACAGCTGTTAACATTCACGATTGAGTATTTAAATACAAATTAGTGTATTATGTTTTTATTTGTCAAATTGTCATTGTTTTCAAATTGAAAATAAACAGTTGCAAACGAAAACGTTAATATTGTGGTTGTCATTATTTTTTTAACAACGATGCTTTCATAAATATTTTGATCACGAGATTAATCAAACCTCGCTTTACAAGCGATGTTTGAATTTTAATAATGTCGAGGACGACATTTTCTTAGAGAGGGGAAATGTGTTGTAGACGTATTTCATTGTTGTAAATATATTTAGTTCATAAATATATTTATTCTGAATGATATTGAAGTAAATTATTTTTTAAAGGAAACATTGCTCTGATTGTTCAATGGTTGGACAGAGTAGATTTTAACTTTAAACAGAATTAGTAGCGTTCTTTTGTAGTAGTTGATTAGTTTTCAGTATGTAGAGACTGGGTAGAAAGGTGAACTGTTTTTACTAACATTTTAATACGTTAATTGGCTTGTCAAGCATGAGTTTATTCACTCAACCACATCCGTGTGCATGAATGAATATTTCGAATGTCATTCTTTGCATATCATTCATGCTGTCAACCTGTATGTTTATGATATTAAATCATAAATATAATATATTTAGGTAAATATGCATAAATATTAA
Organism: Dreissena polymorpha; assembly: GCF_020536995.1. Taxonomy (NCBI): domain Eukaryota; kingdom Metazoa; phylum Mollusca; class Bivalvia; order Myida; family Dreissenidae; genus Dreissena; species Dreissena polymorpha. The sequence goes on along the minus strand of NC_068355.1, from coordinate 53,498,009 downwards.
TTCACGATGTCCCATTACGCAATATAAATGCTTGACACTTTGTTTGATTTGAAATGCTATCATTTTATTTGATAAATCGTTATGTAACTTTAATGCTAAATATTAAATTTACAAATTTCGTAATATTCAAACATGGGAATAATACAACTCTATAAATATAATTGGTAGATAAATTATTGCTAGTGCCAGTCTTTATTTGAAGCAATTTATTAAATGCCTATACAACACAGGATAATTTTAAGGATACAACACTACATTAAACATAATAGTGTTAATAGCTAGGGTCGCCGCTTAGTTACTGTCAATGCTCGACACAAGAGCTTTAAACTGGTTAAGATGAATTCCAGGCCTTACATGCAGCCATGAGTTAAGCAAACATGCCACTATATATATCAAAGTTATACTATTGCAAAACCAATAAAACTGCAATAACAGAAAATACAAAGTCGATTTAATTAAAATAATAAATGGTAGAATACTCAATTGAAAAGCACAATTTACTTACAACAAAGCGGCATGATGGTATCATGTAAATACAATAATCACCCAATCCCTCTTCATTAAGTATTTTAAATTCTGTCTTAAAAAGTGCATATAATTATAGAAAGCAACAATATTGATATATACGGTTTCATTATTGGATTATTTGTCTAAGCTGATGGCGCCTGGAACGAGTGGTCCACCTGGTCGCAGTGTTCTCACACGTGTGCGGGAGGGAAGAGGTCGAGAAGTCGAGTTTGCCTGTATGGGCCTGACTTTGATCATGGTCTACCGTGTCCGGGAGGCACACTGGAGTTGCAGGAATGTGGGTTAACAGAATGTCCAGGTAGCACTTAAATCATTTTTAAATAATAAAATATGTAAGAACCTATCATGAGTTCATCAACACATTATGTTATGGATTCGGTTATCAACCAATTGTAAAAAAACAAAACTCAATAGTTAATATCACCATAAAACATGCAAAATATCGATATTCAACACACTTCCTTTTAATGTTTATTGCTTTTTGCTATTTTTCCATTTAAAGGTGATAAATGTCACGACGAATTTCAAATTGTATGACTAATGTATTAACAATAAAATGTTGATCTGCTACGTTTGTGTTTGATCCCGTTGAAGTTGATGGCGTTTGGTCTATCTGGTATAAATGGAGTCAGTGCACGGTCACATGCGGCACGGGTCGAGCTGTTCGAAACCGCACGTGCAGTTTCCATACCCGCTATCCGGACACGCCGCATGGTGATGATTGCGATGGGGAACACGCTCAAACAAAAGATTGTAACACACAACTGTGTCCTGGTAAGCAGTATATGCATGATTTGCACGATATAGAATGAATGTTTGTTTCAAAGCAATAAAATATTCGCATATTCGTATTACATGGTCTCTCAGCCGCAATATAATATAATTATTGTTCTCTGTAGTTGCCATTTTTTCACTGACATGCTCTTCTTGATTTTCAGTTGATGCACGCTGGTCGACATGGTCTGCTTTCTCCACGTGCAGCCAAACATGCGGCGGAGGACGACGTACAAAAGCACGTCAATGTATTTATGACGAGGTCGCCCAAATCGGTCTTAACTGTACTGGCCAGTCTACCGTAACAGAGGAGTGTAGTACAAACGAGTGTCCAAGTAAGGCAGCCAAATTTGAGTAATTCTTCACTGATACTATTCTTCAGTCTTGATATCTTAGTTATTTGCAAATAAATTACAGACCATTGTTGATTCTTTCATAACTTAACATTGTTAGAATTATTTGTTAAATACAAATGAGCAAGTATTGCAAAGAACAGCGTATACTATTCGTGAATGTGTGACATGCGTGAAACGTGTAATGGGTATAACTAAGAAAGTATTATAATGTTATTTTGTTGATTGATATTTTGAAAGAGACAGCGTTTAATGGGCTTTGATAGTTCACACGATGAACACTGGTATAAAAAAACGTGATAGGACCGTGGTGCCTATTATAAACCACATGGCCTATCAAATCATTGTCTGTAAATAAGCTAGGTCGACCGCCCTTGCTAGAACGGTAAGACCATCATGAAACATTATTGACCATGCATAAAACATGGTCTTATAAAGACCAACGAAGGTCTGAGAAACATGAATAACATTGTTTCAAATATGGTATATAAGGTTTATCTCATATGCAGATACACATGTAGCATTTCAAATTTCGAATTTCAGTTGACGGTATTATTCAACCCTGGAATTCCTGGACCTTTTGCTCCACGAGCTGTGGCGGAGGGGTCCACACTCGAACACGGGACTGCTTCTTCCCTCCAAACAGACCTCATGGAGCCGACTGCAAGGAACAACTGAACGAGACGGCGCCTTGTAACGTCCAGTCTTGCCCTAGTGAGTCATTCTATAACTGAGTTATTATAAGAGGTATACTTTTTATCGTTTGAAGTAATATTTTGATTTTTTTATAGTAAAAAAGGAGTAGTATATTTATTATAATTTTTTTTTGATTGTAGCCGCCACAACACCACCACCACCGACAACAACGCTACCGACAGGTAAGTTAACTCTTATCCTGGTGTACTCAGAGGGGTTGAAAATATTCATAGTGTTTCATTTTAAAATCATATTATAAAACCAAATCAAGTCATTCAATATACATAAAATAATGAGAACAATAGCCATGAAAAAAAAGAAAAAAATCGTTAAATTTTATTTTACGCAACGAAATATGTTACCACGAAAATTATAACCCCTACACATAAATACACGCTCTGTAATTGTTTGCTCAATAGATGTAACGTTTTTCGCATTAGATTCGATTACAATTATTAAAAGTCATATATATATATGCTCTCAAATATGCATTTTACAAACGCAAAAAACAATGGTAAATTTTGGAAAGTTCTGTTATTATCGTTATATATTTGACCATGTAAGGATTTCTTGTAAACAATATAAAATACGTTCTGTAACGTTTCATTAAGAATAGCCGAGTGGTTTAAGCGCTAGTCTTTTACTCCAAGGGTGAGTGGTGCGAGCGCAGGTGTTGATTTCATTCTAAATTCAACTGTATTTTTGTTTTATACTGCAAATCTTTAAAATCTATGTTTAACTACAAACTTAAAAACATCTCAAAATCTGTGAAAAGGTCCCTTTAACCGGTTGTCATGGTTGCATATACAAAATATGTAGACACAAGCGTTCATGATTGTTCAAGCCATGGATATTGTAAATAGTTTCTGATGTACATGTATTAATCAATTTGCATCAAAGAGCTTGAAATGAACGGTCAATTAAATTCCCGTATTGTCAATGCAAATACGGAATAATTAATGTCTTTAAATTATAACATTTCATATAAGCATCACTATATTGCGGCAAATGATTTTTTTGTGTGCTCTGCCTGCTTGCACAAACTATCGCGTTGCAAACCACAGCTGATGGCCACTGGTCAAACTGGACCTCATGGACTATGTGCACGCTAACCTGTGGCGGCGGGCAACAGTATCGAGAGAGGCAGTGTACTTACCCCGACCACACCTTACATGGACAATACTGCCCGGGGCCTAAAAATCAAACGCAGGAGTGCAATTCCCGGAACTGTCCAGGTATGGTTTGCACTTGAACAAAATACATACCGATCCATGGTAAGTTTCTTGATGAAAATACAAAAATCTTGTTGACATGATTTGTATCGATGAATTGTTAAATTCGACCCTTATGTTAATTTCAGTGGACGGCATTTGGACCCAGTGGTCCGCTTATTCCAAATGTTCTGTTTCTTGCGCAAGTGGTTTCCAAACCAGGGCAAGACAGTGTCAGTTCGATCCAAGGTATGAAACATATCAATATATAAATATTTTTCGTTTTGCAACATACTTATTTTCATGTTATCGATAATGCCATTCGAACCACTGTGGACCAAATGTTTTATTTCATTTACCGTCTTTAAGGTATGACAGAGGCAATAGCTGTCCAGGAAATGATACATCTACTCAGTTATGTGACAATGGACATTGTCCTGGTGATTATATTTTATTAAAAACGTTATGATGCTGTTCTATGCCAAGATACATAATTTAGTATTAATAAGATGCAGTTCATTGCGGCGCTTACTTAAAACTATTTTCGAACCATGTGTCCACTAAAGTTCATAATATATTAATTACTGCACAATAATAAAAAATTACTACAAGTTTCATGCAAGGTCAACTTTGACACTGTTTTAAAAGATTTACATTGGATTTATTGTAAAAATAATTTATAGGAAATGTTTTTCAAAAAATTTGATTTATCTTATTTTCTTGTCTTACACTCAGTTGACGGTGTGTTCGAAAACTGGAGCACGTGGAACGCTTGTCCGGTCACGTGCGGAGGAGGAATACAAGATCGCATGCGCGTCTGTCACTTTCCACCTAACGTTCCCCATGGTTTGGCCTGTTTGGGAATCTCACACGAGAACCAGACATGTGGAAATTCAGATTGCCCAGGTGTGACAATATCGTATTGTTTGTTATTTTAAATTAAATAATTTAGGTGTATTAAGTTCGCGTTTCAGAATCAATACATTTTATAAGGTAGTTACATCTTACATTGTTTGATTTTTTTTTCTTTTTCGAAAAGATCACCAACCTTCTAAACACTATCCGTAAACAATTAATTGAATTTAAAGAGATTTTAAACATATATCATGTCTCAGAATCTAATTGCTTTGTAACTCAGAATATATCTGTTTGCCAATTTATTTTCAATTTGTACCGTTGAATGTTGATATATTTTGTTACTAAGTCGATGGAGTATTAACGGAATGGTCACAGTGGGCCGACTGCACCCTAACCTGCGGAGGCGGCTATATGATTAGGAATAGGACATGCTACTTTCCACCCTACATACCACACGGCCATGACTGCGTTGGAAACCTTAATTTTGCCAAAGCATGCGCCTCTCATGCATGTCCAGGTATCTCGCACATCTATCGTTATTTTAAATATATTTTTTAATGCAACCTATGAACAGATTAGGTATTAATAGTATCGGTGTTTTAATATAGCTGGTACCTTTGTGGTGGGTATACAATTGACATTAAAACACACACGGTGAAAAAGCTCAAAAAGTATATTTCATTTATAAAATGATATGCAAAAATACAGTATTAGCATATTTGAACTCCTATGTCAGTGGACGGTGTTTGGAACGATTGGGCTTCATGGGCCACGTGTTCTTTGACCTGCGGAGGAGGGTCACAGCAGAGGACGAGGAGGTGTCACTATGACAGGTACGATAGGTCGATAATGAAACAAAAATATAGCATTGTTTTGGCGCAGTTAATGTCTATTGATTTTTCCTTGTTTTAAAATTTATTGAATCAAAGTGGTGTTCACACTGTTTTGCTGGACAATGTTTGGCCATATATAAGGTTTAGTCGTGTTAGTGAATAAACGCCACGCTATGTGCTGAAAGTAACCCTTACTAAACAGATGTAGGAAAATAAAGGTCGTAGGAAAATATGACAAGGTCGATCGACACGCACGGTATGTGTTCAGGGTAAAATTTGACCTTGAAATCTCCGGATAGAAATTGGAGCGCTCTACCACCAGAGATTGCTGGGCCCGGACGTTATTGGTATGATGATGTAGGCAGTTAGTTAGTTGAACATCTATAATATTTGATATATACTAGACTTGTAATACGTATGCAGTTTATGTATGTTTGTTATAAAAGTTAACTTATTAACTTATTTTTTTCTAATTGAGTGGTGGCATTTCTGTCGACTTTGATGCACACTGTTTCTAACACACGTTCATTAACTTATGGTTAAGAACAAAATAAATTATCCGGATATAGTTTCTGGACGTTAATTGATGCCATGTTTTCATCTTAAAGTCCTCATCACGGGACCCCATGCGCCGGACCAGATACTGAGACGAGGGATTGTAGCACCGATCACTGCCCAAGTATGCATATTAATAGACTTTACTTAAGCGATGGTTTGGTTCTATTACTGACACAGTAAACATAAAACAATATTTAAAACATAAGTAAAAACCCATATGGCATCGTCATTGTATTCAGCATTCTAACTACAATATTCCAACGTTAACAAAATGTTAATAACAAAATGTTAAACCGTAAAATGAAGTAGTCTTCGTCACGGAAGTCCAGGTAAATGATCAGTTAACAGTTCAGTTACAACCGTTGCCACCAGGTAGCATCCGCATCTGTTATCTGATAAAACATAAACGTTGACATCCTTTTTCTTATCAATTATACGGAGTTTATTGCACATTCTTGGTTGAGTAGTCTCCTTACGTCATTTTGCTGAATGATCACTAAAGTTGAAATGTTAAACAATTTATCATGTTTCTTGAAATTAAGTTATCCATTGTTAAAAATACTTAAGTTAACAGCTTTAACATGCTTTGTTAACTTTTTAAATACAATTTTATAAACATTGCAATGCTTGCTTCACTTTTGATGTCGTTTTAACGTTATTATTCAACTCTACATTAGGCTAAATGGTAATGAAAAGATCACGTGAATTACATGGGGCACTATTTAGCCTTCTACCGAGTTAAATATGGTGGAACTGGGGTGAAAATGATAACAAATAAAAAAACTAACGCAACGTTTTAATCTTTAGTTGATGGTCATTGGAAAACTTGGAACTCATGGACCTCATGTTCGGTTACCTGTAGCAACGGAACAAAGTCTCGTGCTAGAGAATGCTATTTTGTGCCTGATGAGCCCAAGGGCAACAACTGCTCTGGAAGCGCCAACGAGACTTTTGATTGCAATCTTGGGTTATGTCCAGGTATGCCGCGTAAAATCAACGGAAACTAGGATGCTGTATGTAAGAAAAATAATTTATTATAGCTATCTGGTTACTTTGAAAATTCACGTTAACTTAAGGTCAGCAATATTTCTAAAGAAATGGCAAAATGCTGTTAAAGTGTTATGAAGTTGAATGACATTGAAGTCATAAATATAAAATCACATACTGCTATAAGTTATACTATATAAACTTTCTGCTCTGAATTGTGCAAATGTTTATGAGTGTGAAATACTGCATATGAGACAATGACATGAGGTTGATATGTTTTCAAAAGAATCCAATTAGTTTTATTTATAATCAGTTACGGTGTGTGGAACAGCTGGACCACGTTGACTACATGCAGTCACCTGTGAAACGGCACATCTTCACGTGATATTAAGCAATATCTTTTGATGTCAATTCTATTATTTTGTTGCAGTTGATGGTCACTGGTCAGACTGGACACCGTGGTCGTCTTGTAGCGTTACATGTGCCACTGGCAACATCACGCGATCTCGCACCTGTTCCAATCCGGCTCCAGCTAATGGCGGACACCAGTGTTATGGACTAGGTGAAGAATGGGATGCATGCAATTTACCTAAATGCCCAAGTAAGCAATATTGATGACATAGCGTAAAAACAATATTATTTTCTAGTATTTTATAGCTAGAATGAGACATTTTGAATACTGCTTTTATATTTGTGTATGCGTTGAATTAACAATACGGGATTATTTATTTTGATGAGGGAAATGCATGTGCACAATGAAAATATAATATCTTGTTATCAGTACAATGTCCTCGCAGTATAATATTTAATTAATGATCAACCACACGCCTCAAAACAAACACACACAACAGAAACAACAACAATGTATTTTAAATAATGTCATAGCCTTGGCCATTAATAGTCATTAACAAGCATTGGCCGTTAAAGAAGTTTGATAGTTCCCGAAACTTACACTTGGCCCTGATTTTTAAAACAATATCTTGCAAATGAGCATTTCTTTCAAACATCACAAATCACATAATGCGCAGTAAAAGTGAATACGTGAACATTTATCACTAACGTTAGTAAATGCGACTAATATGCATTCAGGATACACGTGTTGATATTCATTAAGGAAAGGCATTTGCTTTGATTCCTGAAGATATAAAATACTTATCATGAATATTTATTGATGAAAATAATAAATGCATAATGTCATATCATTTAGTTGTTCGTATATTTTATCCCAGTGTGGTCGTCCTGGTTCAGTGGAACATGCTCAGTGACATGCGGACAAGGCAACCAGGCACGTGTACGACATTGTAGTACCGGAAATTCAGCTGACTGTAATGGACCGGCGTTCGAAAACGCCACGTGTCATGCCTCGCCATGTGCTGGTTAGTACATAGCCGAATCTGCTATTTTGATTTTTCTTTTGTTTGAACCCCGATTTCAATGAGCTTCTTGGTATTGCATGTCATTTTGTCTAATAATTCATTAAATGTCTTGCTTTAGTTTATTCCTGTTGTCATTTTAAATGTTCGCTTTTTAGATAATGAAAACAGTTTGTTTTAAGTCTAAAAGTTGAGAGTTTAATGATTATGTATTCACTTGGCATAGTATTGATTTTAGTCGACGGACATTGGTCCGAATGGTCCACGTGGTCCAATTGTGACGTAACGTGTGCAAGTGGACATACACACCGAACAAGGAACTGTTCAAATCCCAAACCACTATACGGGGGATCCGACTGTCAAGGGGATACTGTGGATTCAAAATCGTGCACTATGCAGAACTGTCCAAGTGCGTTTTATATATGATATTTTAATCTGGATTTAAAAAAGCAGCAACATAGGATGTTTTGGTGTGATGGCATGGTTATTGGTTGTATAAAGGAATAATTAATAATATAATATCACACTTTGGAGCACACGATTAACTGTATTGAAATGTAAAAACAAACAAATTATTACTTTTTGTCAATAAGGATGTCAATAAAAAAACAGGTATATGACTAAAAATACAGTCAACATAATGAAAATCTGCAGTGTGAAGTATCCAGTCGAATCTGTCTCGTTGATTGGTTTTATGCCTTGATACTTGTTTGCGATGTTATCAATGTGCATATTCTTTCGGATACTTATATGACTTTTCCAAACTATCTGATGAATATATCTAAGCGTAATGTGATATATATCCAATCGTTTTGTTTAGCCTGGTCCCAGTGGTTTTCGGGCGAGTGTTCGGTCACCTGTGGGGACGGATCCGCGAGCCTCCTGCGGATGTGTTCTACCGGAAAGGACTCAGACTGCTCAGGAACGCCGTTCGACAGTGTAGCCTGTCACAAACCTGCTTGTTGAATGTTCCGTTCGATACATTTGAAATACACCGCCTAGGTCTGAAAACCGTTTAGTTATGCCTATCAGCAAACACCTTAGTTTGGTATTGAGATACATTCCGAATTCCTTCAAATGTTATGTTGTGCCTTCAATAAACGTGCGTGTTTCATGAATGCCGCCATACATATACAATCATAAGTTTTGCCAAACGCGGACAAATCCAGCCATTTTCTGTTGCAATGATTGATTATTTTGTGTGATAAAGTAAATCACTTGGACAAAGTATATGTAATAAGATTTCAATCGTAAGTTTAAAATGAATACATATCATATATAATCACTTTAATTAAACTGGTAAGTGTCGATGATTTCCCGTTTGCTAAAAGTGGAATCGATTTAAATCCATCATTTAAATACTAGTTAACTATAAGTTCAATAGTTAGTTTTTAAACTTAATCTAAAGAATAATATGGAGAACGTTTTTCACACATTATAAATATAAATTATAACATGTAGCTGGGGAAGGTTGATTCCACAACAAGTGTTATATATTTCGGCTGAGTTGAATAACGATCGATAATACATTTATTTTAACAAAACTAATAAAACTAATAAGCAAAGTATACCTTAGTATACATTTATTTTAAATTTTCTCATTATCCAATATACCTATCTTACTGTCCTTTTACTGGAAAGATGAAGTTGCAAACGTGTGTAAAAGCAATATCGATATACGTTTCAACAATTATAAGGATAATTGACCACACAAGCCAACTTGCTTATCCACGAACGGCCCACTGGCTGTAAACAAACGGCCAAATGGCGTTCAACAAACGGCCAAGTGGCGTTCAACAAATGGTCAACTGGCGTTCAACAAACGGTCAACTGGCGTTCAACAAACGGTCAACTGGCATTCAACAAACGGCCAACTGGCGTTCAACAAACGGCCAACTGGCGTTCAACAAACGGCCTTCTGGCGTTCAACAAACGGTCAACAGGCGTTCAACAAACGGCCAACTGGCTTAAACAAACGGTCAACTGGCGTTCAATAAACGGCAAACTGGCGTTCAACAAACGACCAAATGGCGTTCAACAAACCGCCAAATGGCGTTTAACAAACGGTCAACTGGCGTTTAACAAACGGCGAACTGGCGATCAACAAACGGCCAACTGGCGTTCAACAAACGGTCAACTAGCGTTCAACAAACGGTCAACTTACAACATAAGCCACCTGACATTTACACAAGTCAAACTGAGTTTCAAACAAGAAAAGTATTTAGCGTATATTCTTACTTTGAAATAAAGGTAGAACATTTACTTTTCTATGTAATGAAATTAAAACACAAACGTTTAAGTAGTGGTGTGTCATTTGTTTCACTTAAAAGTCGCATATCCACCGCATGAAATGTTTTTCATGAAGTGCACGTATATTAAACGATATAATAGTGTTCGT
>NC_068355.1:53424940-53482440 GCF_020536995.1 Dreissena polymorpha | reverse complement strand
GCACATACACTCATCTCGTTTTGAAGTCAAATTTAGAACTAATTGATAAGGGATCTCTTGACCCGCTGTTGAGTTGTGCTAACAGTCAGCCGTCTTGGACAGACGTTTCACCAAAATGGATATAATTACACTCATAAAATATATCGGTACGTATATTTTTCATATCTCGTTCTGATTTTCGATTTATTTATCGACTTATCATCTTTGGTTTCAATACGTTTTCATGTTGTTGTTTTTTTTGTTTCGATACTATGTCAACTTAACGGTGTTAAGTAAACATAAAAGTTTTTATACAAATTATGTTTAATGAACATTTATAAAATTGAAATATAAAATTAATTAAAACACAAACTGCGTATATTGAATGGCTGGAGTAGACGTAGCGTTTGGCACTGATTGTTACGCCTCCCGCGTTTATTTGAAGAGAAACTTCTATACAAATATGTACATGTACTTAACATTTGTTTAAACATTGCATACATGTTTTCCGAGTAGTATTCTCCCTATACATTTGCTTTCGTTTCTTATGTTTGCTCTATCGGCGATTATGTTAACATTTGATATACATATTATGTCAAAATGTTACACGTAGATATTACATAACTATTGTCTTAAACAGTGTATGCACATTAAGAAAAAACGTTTATTACAATAACCCACACAATTAATTATGTATAAACCATATCAAATTCCTTCTTATGATTTTCTATGTGACATCTGTTTTCATGATGCAGATCTTTATTTAGTAATAACTTGTAAATCATGTGATCAAAGCGAGGTATATATTATATGTCTTCGGTCGTTATTGTTTATTTAAAAAAGACTTGGTATGGAAAAGACCATTCACATAGATGGAAGGCATATGAACCCATTCATGAAACCGGTTGGCACATACATACCGGTCATATTCCAATAATGAACGCGATTTCAGACCATACTCTTGAATAGAAATGAGACAAAATACGAACTTTTTGCATAGTTAATGTCAACGCTATTTGAAAGCTAGTCTGTCTGTCGTTTAAATGGCTGTCACTTTAATTGAAATTTGTGTATAACATTGAGTTATAAAAGAAAATTTGCTTCAGTAGAGCGTATTATGTTCAAAAGCGAACTAACTACCAGAACTTTATTATATTAACTATTACTCTGAATTTCTCAAGTTTAACATATCCTTTTGCTGGCTACGGGCAGCGTCGGGATGAACTACGTGTTCATTAGAACTACGTCGTGCTTCCGACGCTGCCGAAACCAATCTCGCGTTCGCTCGTAAATTTTCGGATATCGCAGCCGGAAATTCACATGGAAATATTGTTACAAACACACACAAATAAAAACGAGCGTTTTGTCTCGCGTTAAATAAATGTTACCAGAACACATCTAGCGTTTGAAATTTTGGCTTTTGCTATACGGAACATTGATGTTTATGTGATATATTTCGAAATAGTGTACGATATATTTTTTTGATTTTGAGTGTTTGTGGGCTTTGAACAATCAGACGTTACAAACTTAGTTTTATTTACGATAAAAGCTTTCGCAGATCGAAGTTCCACGGAAATTTAAATTGTATCATCCTTGTGAGATTGAGGACATGGCATGTATTTATTTAACCGAAGAGAGTTTAAACAATCTATATCGCACATGTATATGGTAAATTGAATAAAAAGTAATAACATTAATGTGGGGGAATAGGCATATATAGTATTATATTCTTAATAACATATCATTGTTAAACCATCCATTATAATAAAAATAATTTAAATAAATTTACACATAAACATGTAAGTGGTATTTTTTGTTTCCACAGGAAATACATTAACCCTCATTGTCGCCAAAATTGTAAGCGTGCATTTCGATATTTGTTTTCAGAAACAATGATATTAATTACATAGGGTTATTTTCTACATTTTTTAAAGACGTTGATCATAATACATGAATTTAAATACAGCTTTCTTTTTTTATAGATCGGTCTATAAAATCTATTATCTTGAGAATCACATAATTTACCAAAACGTGTTAAAAAAACAATCCACTCACCCACTTTCATTTTGGTAAAAATGTGCATGTGAAACGTATCATTAAGTTTGGGCCTAACTTTCGTTCACTTATTTGTTGATGTAAGGATATGACGATATCACGTGAGATGTCACGTTCAGTTGCCGTGTCCATTAAATCGCAAACATCGGTTCCAAGCCAATCAAATATATCGTTAAGTAAAAGCGACTAGCTTTGATTTTTACGGAATCAACTTTATCCAAATAGTAAAAAAACTATTGAAGAAGAAAATTTGATTGGCTATTGAAAAATCAACTGAACCGGACTGTGTATGCGATGTCATCAAAACCAGTCCTCGGATAGTACAAAACCGTCAGACTGGAAATGACTTTAATGAGATTGCTGACTGCTATAATTCAACATTAAAGCGACACAACGTTTATGCATGAGTATTTTTAAAAGGAGTTTTGCTGCAATGACAAGTTTTTTTTGTATTGGAATACTGTACAACTTTAGTACAATAAGGTACAATGATATATCATTAAAATATCTTATGATTTCATCCAACACTTGAAATATTTGCAAAATCGCTTACACAAATTGTTCGCATGTAAACATATCTTAGAGGTATCTTATTCAAGTCTTGGGAAATGAAGGAAATAAATAATTAAGAACCATAGCACTAATTATTTTGTTTAATATTCTTTCCAGTGTATTGTATTTTACTTGCGCCCTCCACTCACTGTCTGCTTCGACAGCGACATCTTGTGGATCGTCAGACTGCAAGTAAGGTTAAGTTCACTTAAATTGTGCGAAATCGAAACATGTAATCTTACTTTTGCAATATTATTTATCGCATGTGATTCTTAGCGGTCAATGTTAAAAATGGTTTCGTATATAACTTCTTTTTAGGTATCGCTGGTGAAAATACGGGATGGTTTATTTTTGGCCTAATCATAGTACACATGTAATATTAAATTAATATGATGTTGTATTTGCGTCCATATAGTGGTTCTGAATAATCAAGTGTTCGAGAAGTCTCCTTAATATGTACTACAACTCTGAGGTCGAATATACTGCAAATATGAAATATTAATATTTAAATCAACGTTCATTATATTTTAAAAGATACTTTAACCCTTTTGTGAAATAGGTGGGGTTAAAAGCTGAATGTAAATGCAGTTTTCCGAAAAGATAGGAAGGCTTGGTTATAATTATTTATAAAATTGTTTGTGCAGACGGATACAGAGTGCTTAACCCATTTAAGCCTAGCGTCTAGAAAAAAGGCCTTGGCAAACAGCGTAGACCCAGATAAGACGCCGCATGATGCGGCGTCTCATTAGGGTCTGCGCTGTTTGCTTAAAGGAATTTCTGTAAGAAATATTCTAAATATAGAAATAAGTATACTAGAAATTCCTAATTTTGGAAATAAATTGATCCAGTTAAGAAGGATGGGAGAGTCCACTAGGCATAAATGGGTTAACATTACCTGCTCCAGGCTGGTTAGAATGGACCCCTAGTACAGAATGTTCTGCCAGTTGTGACGGAGGTTTCCAGCAGTCGAACAGAGAATGTTCTACCGGTCGTAACGCGGACTGTGAGGCCCAGGGAGGCAGATCATGGAAGATCGATGTGTGTAATCAAAAGCCATGCAGTCCAAGTAAGTACCGGTAGTACTTGACCCATTTATGCCTAGCGTCTTGAAAAAAGGCCTTGGCAAACAGCGTAGACCCAGATGAGACGACGCATGATGCGGCGTCTCATCTGGGTCTGCACTGTTTGTTTAAAGGAATTTCTGTAAGAAATATTCTAAATATAGAAATGAATATACTAAACATCCCTAAGTTTGGAAATAAATTGATCCAATTTAGAAGGATGGAAAAATCTACTAGGCATAATTGGGTTAATATATGTTGTTTGCCTTTGATAACAATAATGTTCAGTTGTGTGTTAGATATACTTAAGAAACACAATATATCTGTAAAACATCAAGGATGTTTTGTTAAACTGATTAATTGCTCATGTTTCCAACAATAATTATATACAAGCTCAACATACTCATAAACGGACATGTTCTACATTAATCAAATTTTCCTTTTCGAGATAAATTAGTTTATGTAACGCTACAAAGATTTCAGCGTACATTAGCAGGTTGTGACTCCAAAGGGGATTGGCAACCAAGTAGTGTAATCTTTATGAAGACAATTCTTTAGCATTTTGGACCACGTTCGGTCCCTGCGCTAACTTTTGTTTTGCTTCTTAAAAACGATGAATTATTTTGAATAAGTCCAAAATGCATGTACATTTTTGCTGTTTTAACGGTTATTTTTGTTTGGCGTAGGTTTCTACCCAAGATTGTGACTTTTATTGACTTGTACCGACAACCAATTTGTGTAAGAGAATGTTTCCGCAAGTAGACCAGAATGAATAATTCCAAAGAGTGCATTTGATAATTTTAGAGAATCCATTATTTTTATTTGCAAAAATGACATTTTACTATGTCGTTCGCAACTATAGCACTCACTTTTTTTTTACATAAGTTGAGTTAAAGACGAAAGCGAATACAGCAGACCTGTTATAAATGATAATTACTGTTCATAAAATAAGAAATATATTAATCAGAATATCAAGAATATTAACAAATTAGTTAAACAAACGCGGTTTGCAAATTTAAGTACATTTGCATTGTTAAAAAAATGTCGTTTCAAGATAAATGAAATGTTATTGTACCAGCCTGGTCCGAGTGGGGTCCATTGTCGACGTGCCCCAAAACGTGCGACACCGGTGTTGCTATAAGACGCAGGAACTGTTCTAGTGGTGTCAACAGTGACTGTGTGGGACAGTCGTACGAACTGCAACCCTGTAAACTCACTGACTGTAGTAAGTTTGTGTGTGCGTTAATGTGCATGATGTTTATGTTAAAAATCAAACTGTTATGAAGATATTTAAATATACTACTAGATAATGAGTCTATAGATTGTCAATTTTCTTTAGGGTAGCATTTAATTTGTAAGTTACGGATAAATGTTGCTCTTGTTTGACAATTTCACGTGTGTTGCATTTTAAAAAACACCTGAGTTGTACACATACGTCTCCAATTTCATTTCAGTAATAACAACTACGACAATTGCTTCCTTGACATCAAAAGCACCAGCATGTAAGGGAATCTTTACAACGTATTGTAAATGTACTTATTTTCTTAATATTTGCCTACTTAAACTACCTGTAATAAGAATGAAACCATAACTTGTTCATCTGCAATTACACTTACCTAGTAATTGAGACGATAAAGTGTTACATGTATAGATAATTATTAGACTCTGTAAAGTAAAAAACAAGAATGATCATAAAAATGTCTAAACATCCACGTATATGTTGCTAGGCTACGCAACAAAATCGACTTAAATATATTTATATAAATATTTATATTTATATATGGTCAATTGCGTTTTGCTGATTTTTCCAACAAAAAACTTAAAACTTGCTATATATTATATATCTTTCATAAAGCCACTAAGCGTATACATGTAATAATGTAATACGTGTTGCAAGCATTAAACAACGTTTTTACAGTATGTGGTCACCCAGTATTAACCTCTTCCATGTGACATTCTCACTTAAACATGTTGTATTTCATTCTTTTTTGAATCGATCTTCCTTCGAATGATGTATATTTTGTATTTAATTATAACGCATGCTGTTATTGTATATGTATGTTAACGACGATGAGCTGTATATGCTTAAGTCAAATAAACTATTCTGTTCTGTTCTGTTCTAAAAAGTACATTAAGTTTTAATATAGTAAAGAGTAAACATAATCATAATACAAACACTCTGCAATTATATTCATTCAAGTCCTACCACTTAAGTTGTATGTTTAAGTAACTATCACATGAATATAGCATTTCAACATTCATGAATGAATATATTTCCTGGTAAGATAAGATTATCGAAATGCTTTATTCTACTTGACGTTTTCAAAGTTTTATCCCGGTGTTTACACAACGAGGATTTTGTGATATGTGTCGCGTTCTGAGAAAACTGTGCATAATGCATGTGCGTAAAGGGTCGTCCAGATTAGCATGTGCAGTCCGCACAGCCTAATCAGGGACGACACTTTCCTCTTTTATGGTATTTTTCGCTTAAAGGAAGTCCCTTCTTACCGAAAATTTTGTTTATGCGGAAAGTGTCATATGACATATGGCCATAGGTTAAATGTTCTCTAGATACAATAAGTGTATTGTATGCACGACACAAGTTAATGTCAACATGAACTCAAATTGGTTGCATAAACAAACAACACAATATGCAAAAGAAACCGTACAAACTTTGATTACTTAGGTTCAAAACTGTCTGTAAAAATTTCTGGAAACAAAATTGAATATGGAGGCTATATTTTTCATGTTTAAAGCGCCTGTGTTTTAATTTTATTTGCTGCCCTCAGCATGCCTTTGCGAATAATCGTTATACTAGATAACCGAAAACCAAATCGTCCTCTTCGATATTTTATCGCAAATTATATATTTTATTGAAAATAAAAAATGACTGTAAATTTTGACCTGTGCAAATCAAAATCAAAAGATGTCTTCATAGACCCTTAATTGTGGTATCCTCGATCTCAACACTAGTTTTCACTCTATTTGATCTAAATCTTCGACATGTGACTTGAAAATAAATATAGGATTTCCTCTCCTCCTATAAAAATAGCATACGTATTTTGATGATCGTAATCCTACCCATATAATGCAAAAGCGACGGACGTTCAAAGATGTATGATGTTTGCAAACATTCATGTTTGCACTACAGTTTTAAAGGTTAATGGTAAATGACATTAAATGTCTTTGTACTAACATAAGTGCGCCTAGCTGAATAACCCTTGACCTTTCTATAAAGCCTAATGACTGTTGGAGAAACTACATTACAAAACAACATAATGAATGAATTTTATCACAGGGATTGGCTTATTTTAGATAATACCTCAAAACATCTTGGCTACACAACTTTATTGATGGTAATCTTTTTAAGAAAAGCAGATGTCCATTTCCATTAATTAAGGGGTGGTCATTTGTTTTAGAACATTGATATAGTTTGAGCAGTTGTGCTGTATACCAATCGGGCCTCTAATAATATGAGGCGATAATGTGTCAGTTCTTAGGATAAAATAGCAGCAGATTGCTGGATACGGCAACATGATATACGTGATGCGTATTGCATGTAATGCCCTGTATTGTTTAGGTAATAGTCATTTACCAAGCGACTTTTTACAAAATTTTCTTTCTCTCATAAATATATTACTCCTTTGTATTTACAATCATCTAAAAGTGAATACAATTGTGTACATAAACATCTGTTTTAACTTATACTTATAATCACCGATGATGGTATGTTTACATGTTTCCATACATGCATTCAGGAGCATATTATTTAAATACACGAATTTAAGGGAGATTATACGATTTTTATATGTAAATATATGGCTTATTTTGCAATTTTCGACACATGTTCTTCTAAAATTTTATTTTAATTTATATGAAGATATAGGTATAATAAGTTTTTTTATAAACATTTTATATAAATTCATAAATGTTTGACAAATCGTATAATCTCCCTTTAATATCATCTTAGGAGCGTCGACTTTACTTTGGTTCTTTGAGTACTATTCTGAACAAGTATATTCATTGATTGGTGAATTTATCCCTGATTGTGGAAAGAGATCATTTTAGGCCTTCGGTTAATATACTTTTATTATTACAGCCTGGTCCGCATGGCAAAGTCATGTCGCATGTACCACATCATGTGGTCCTGGATTTGGAGAAAGAATGCGAACATGCTCCTCTGGAAACAACAACGACTGTCCCGGATCTTACTTCGAAGTTACCGTTTGCAATAAACAGGCTTGTGAAGGTACTGATTGACAAAAGCAGTTAAATTCGCACCAAGCACTTTCATGCTCTGATTAACACCATTTAAATTAACACACTCGTTAACAGTTAATTAAGATGTACTTTTTGTAATAGACTTATCCCGGAAAAACACGTGTTTAGAAAAACCCACTAATCACCTCGGTACAAACAACGCTGGTCCATTATATCAACCAATGATAGCTTACTTGAAATCATAACGGTTGATACAGTGTGTGATTTTGAAAGGTTTATAAATGGGTCAGCTTTATTTGTACCAGCAGATTAGTGGTTTTTTCCAAAAAGTAGTTTTTCCGGGATACATCTTAAGTAGACTTAATAAAAAATTTCAAACCTCGGGTTATGTATTTACACAAAATAAATAAACCCATAGGATATCAGTGAAATGATGTACAACGCAGCTTGACACATTTAGTTGATGGCATATGGACACAATGGTCTGATTGGACAAACTGCCCGGTCACCTGTGGGGGTGGTGGTTCATCTCGAACAAGGGCGTGTTTCTACCCGGACCCAGCCCACAAGGGAAAGGCTTGTGTCGGAGGTAACGCAGAAACAAAGGAGTGCAACACCAACTTGTGCCCAGGTAATACATGATATAGAACACATACATGAAGTTACAATACTTATCAACAAGACTGGATGCTTCGTTTTTATTAAATTAATGTTTAACTGTATAAAAAGGAAATTCTCACAGCAACTATTTTTCTGTTATCATTTAACACTTCGTCTTTTAGTTAGTGAAAGGTGTGCAACTATTTATAAATTCTTCACACTAAGCCGAAGTAGAAACATATATATTTCGCACATAAACATAGAACCGACCCAATAAATATGAACCAAAAATATTTGGTAGATGTTTTTAAGCGACTCTATACATATGTAAGTTATGTAAATGTAATAGTTAGCCTATTGAATGCCTTAAATGTTGTTAAATATATTTTAATGTTTTGAATGCTTATGTTGTAATTTTTTATAAAGCAACCTTTTCACCTATTTTAAATCGATAAAATTGAAAAAGTTTCAGAATTGCAGTTTTAATTGTAGTTATGATATTTGAGAGGAAACAGTAATACTGAACATAAACATGCTCCAAAATATCAATTACATGCGTCTTTTTACCATTACAAAATCTTAAAATTATTAAGCGTTACAAACGCAAGACGATTTAATAATTTGGAGAGTTATGTTGTTATCGTTATATTATGTGACATGACGAGCATTTAATATATTAAGTATAAAATACACCACTAACGACATGACCACTGATGGCCGAGTGGATTAAATGTTAGACTTTTATTGAAAGGATGAGATGTTCGCGCCCAATAGAGGATTTCTTTTTTATATTTCTGTAATTTTAGTCTTTCTGTATTTTTTTACTTGATCTATTTAGTTGTGATGTTTTTATTTTATCCATTTCAAGCCTTTAATGACAAACTTTAATACATGCTTAAATGCCTTTCCTCAGTGATATTTGTATTTTAGTATCCATTCTGTTGCAATATTACGAAGAATTAAACTATCCAATCTAACCCTTACATGTTACGAACATTCTCCATGAGTGAACTAAATTGTAAATTTAATAAATCACGTTTCCTTCACATGTCGTTTGATTGAAATAGATTTGCTTATATTGCTACGTACTGATCATAACCGCAAATAACTGTATGTCTGTCAAAGTTGTTTTTTGTATGGGCTTGTTATTTGTTAATCATAATTAACATTGTAACAAGTTGATGGCACCTGGACCACGTGGACAGCGTGGAGCGATTGCTCAAAGTCGTGTGATTCTGGGACGAAACAACGAGCCCGGGTATGCGTGTTTTCAGCTTCCGCGCCGCACGGCCAGAACTGTTCAGGAGAGGCCAAGGAAACCCAGTCGTGTCAGTTAGCTGTATGCCCCGGTGTGTTTAAATAGAAGTTACGTTTATAAAATAAGAACAGACGCACCATTACTTAGTTATCGAGTGTGCATGTGGAAACATATATTTACCTTATGACAAAGTATCAAACTTGTTCGTTATATCATAGCAACTGGCTAAAACACTGTTAAGGCTTTACACAAGTGTATGTTTAATATGCGGTTTTGTAAATGTGTAATTAATGTAATATGATTCTTAAATATCGCCAATCATGTTTTTCTTTATTTTAGTTTAAACATATTTATGTTAGCTTGATTGCATCGAAAGCCTAAGGCTTATATAAACGCTCTCGAGTCCGGTTCCTGGGCCTAGAAACAGTACTTGGTGTCTTTGGGGAGATCTAAAGAACGCTCTCACGGTTGGGATCGAAACCGTGACCTCCCGGTCGATAGGCGGACACCGTATCCATTACACCACGGCGATGTTTTTCTTTAGAAACACAACTTCACCATAAAGCTATACAAGACTTCACTTTGATGATTAACTGTTTGTTTCTATACAGTCTTATTTATATCATGTAACTAAATTTATTTAGCCGATGGGTCTTGGTCGGATTGGTCCGACTGGTCGGACTGCACCACGACATGTGGATCCGGTGGAATACGGTTCCGCGCTAGGACCTGTATGTTTGACTTTGACCGACCACATGGGAAAAATTGTCCAGGGGACACAATAGAGCGTCAGACATGCACGTTGAAGAACTGTATCGGTAGGTAAAGAAGGTTGCCAAGGCAAGGGTGATTATGTTTATTTAAAATACCTTGTTGTTGAATAATTCGATGAATCAGTCACATATGCTGTTTCATGTTGGGGTCTCTTGAGTAGAATTATTCATGTTGATATATTCTCTTAAATAGTAAATTGGAATAAATCTAACCACCTGATTTTGCATGAAATATATTACTGTGAATTTAAATATGAAAACAAAGTTACCCGATACATCTTAGCATTTATTAAACATTATACTTGCTAAATATGAGCAAATAGTACTTAACTTCAATCTTATATGGTTTGTATAATGTATAGCCAATGGCGTCTGGAACGAGTGGTCCACTTGGTCGCAGTGTTCTCACACATGTGCGGGAGGGAAGAGGTCGAGAAGTCGAGTTTGCCTGTATACACCAGGCGTTGACCACGGTCTACCATGCTCCGGAGGCACGCTGGAGATTGGAGACTGTGGGCTGAAAGAATGCCCAGGTAGTATTCAATCATTCTTGTTTTTAACCCATTTAAGCCTAGTGGACTCTCCCATCCGTCTAAATTGGATCAATTCGGCGTCTCATCTGGGTCTACGCTGTTTGCCAAGGCATTTTTTCTAGACGCTAGGCATAAACTTTTATTTCCATACGACTATTAATGTCAGTTTATTCATACATTTAGGTGTTAACTTTGAATGATTTGAGTAACCGAATATAATGTTGAACCTTCCTCATAAGTGCATAAAACACAGAAACTATTTTATTGAAGCCATGAGTAAAATTTATAAATGAAATGTCACCAAAAATGTTTAAACAATATTTTACTAGATATGAACATATCGCCTTTTAATGATGTGTTTAACATTTGTTGTTGTTTTTCCGATATTTTCGTATTTCCGAGAAAACAATTGTATTATTTAGGTTCTAAATGGCTCTGCTTTAAAAAGACGAATAACACACGTTATCTCCACTGTTAAAGTTAATGGAATTTGGTCATCATGGTATCCATGGAGTCAGTGCACGGTAACGTGCGGAACGGGTCGAGCTGTTCGAAACCGCACGTGCAATTTCTATACGCGCTATCCGGACACGCCGCATGGTGATGACTGCGAGGGGGATCAAGCTCAAATAACAAAGTGCAACACAGACCTATGTCCTGGTAGGTTATATATACAATCATTTGTATTATAGACTATAGTGAATACATTTTCGTTTCTTTACCATAGAAAAGCTTGTTCGTTGTATAACAATTCATATATACGACATTTAAATGTTATTACTATACACCTAAACTGTTGGGCGTTTTTCTTTCTATTCTGTTGCACTGACATGCTCTACTTGATTTTCAGTTGATGCAGCCTGGTCGACATGGACTGCTTTCTCCACGTGCAGCCAAACATGCGGCGGTGGACGACGTACAAAAACACGTCAATGTATTTATGACGAGGTCGCCCCAATCGGTATTGACTGTACTGGCCAGAGTACCGTTACAGAGGAGTGTAGTACAAACGAGTGTCCAAGTAAGTCAGCCATATTTGAGTCATTAGTCATCCGTCCAATCTGAGGTCCTTGCAGCTTGGTCCTCGCAAATACGCTAGAGAACGTTGTTGCGTCTGTCATAAATACACTTCTTATAATTATTACCTAAATGCAAAAGAACAAGTATTCCAATGAAAAATACTATAATTTCGGGAATAATTTGCATTTATAAGTAAAATAATGCAAACATGATATATTACAATATAATTTTGTTTTGTTTATTGATTAAATTAAAAGAGATGATAGTTAGTAGACTGTGAAAGTTCCCATGACAAATTTGGTCTTGAAATCGTAGTTCGACCTCGGTCGTACAAGGCGGCCTTTAAAACGAGTTTTTAAATTATAGTCGTGAAAAGACCGTTGTTGACCATTGTCGTCTAGGTGACAATGACCGTCTAGAAATATGGTTACCTAAAAATAACACGTGTTTTGTTTCAAGGTCAAGCATGACTGAGAAACATTGATAATATAGTGTCTAATATAGTCTTCACCACTGTATTGTATAGGGGCATTCAAGTGTAAAATTACATACTTCGTGCTTCAGTCGACGGTGCAATTCAAGTGTGGAACTCGTGGTCCTTCTGCTCTGTGAGCTGTAACGGAGGGGTCCACACTCGGACTCGTGACTGTTACTTCCAACCAAACAGACCTCATGGAGCCGACTGCAAGGAACAACTGAACGAGACGGCGCCTTGTAACGTCCAGTCTTGCCCTAGTGAGTCCTTATATATTAAATTGGTTATCTTTATCTCCTCAACCTGTATGTTCGACCCGATTGTGAATGGTTCGATTGGCTTGATTATGTATGGAACCATTTACTGTGCGTCACATGTGCTGTAACTTTGCACTTTGCCAACAAAAAGCTGAACTATGTCGAAACGAAATTTTATTACCGAGTTGTTTTAATGTGTAGTGGTCAAGATGAATACAACACTGAGTTGTTAATTTTTTTAAGATAATTATTCTTCATTGTAGTATATGTACATGTTTATTGATATTGTTTTTCTGATTGTAGCAACTACAACACCACCAACTACAACAGCCTTACCGACAGGTCAGTTAAAAAATGTGTGTGTATGTGTGTGTAAATTAAGAGGTTCAAATCTTAAAAAACGTGTGTCGTTTACATATACACTAAATGAAGACAAAACTCGTTAGTTAATTGCAATATTTAGTTGATGATTATAAACGTCTTCTGTACAAGCATTTCAGAACTTGGAACAAGAGGCAGATTTATATTCACCATGTAAACACTGACTTTAAAACGTTAATTTATTGGTAATAAAAGCTACATAAGATTGCCTATTTATTGAACAGGAGATAAATTTATGAGCGTCTCGGTTTTCAAATATCGTGTTTCTAACACTAGCTGATGGCCACTGGTCGAACTGGACCTCATGGACTGTGTGTACGTTAACATGTGGGGGCGGCCAACAGTATCGAGAGAGGCAGTGTACTTACCCCGACCACACTCTCCATGGACAATATTGCCCGGGGCCCCAAAATCAAACGCAGGAGTGTAATTCCCGTCTCTGTCCAGGTATGGTTTGCACCCGAATAAATTTATACCGAGACACGGTTGATTCCAGGATGAGAATACGACACCTTATGTTCATATTTTCATCTATGCATTGTAAAATACAACTCTTTCAATAATTTCAGTGGACGGCATTTGGACCCAGTGGTCCGCTTATTCCAAATGTTCTGTTTCGTGCGCGAATGGTGTCCAAACCAGGACAAGACAGTGCGCGTTCGATCCAAGGTATGAAACATATCAATATAGAAATACTTTTCGTTTTGCAACACACTTATTTTCATGTTATCGATACTACTATTCGAACCTCTGTGAACCAAATGTATTATTTCATTTACCTTCTTTAAGGTTTGATAGAGGCGATAGCTGTCCAGGAAATAATACATCTACTCAGTTATGTGACAATGGACCTTGTCCTGGTGATTATATTTTATTTAAAACGTTATGATGCTGTTCGCTGACAAGATGCATAATTTAGTATTAATAAGATGCAGCTCTTTGCGGCGCTTACTTTAAACTATTTTCGAACCAAGTGGCCACTAAAGTTCATAATGTATTACATACTTCCCAATAATAAATAATTACTACATGTTTCATGCAAAGTTAACTATGACATTGTTTTTAAAGATTTACATTGGATTTATTGTAAAAAATCATTTATTGGAAATGTTTTTCGAAACATTTTATTTGTCTTATTTTCTTGTCTTTCACTCAGTTGACGGTGTGTTCGAAAACTGGAGCACGTGGAACGCTTGTCCGGTCTCGTGCGGAGGGGGAATACAAGCTCGCGTGCGCGTCTGTCACTTCCCAACTAACGTTCCCCATGGTTTGGACTGTTTGGGAATCTCACACGAGAACCAGACATGTGGAAATTCAGATTGCCCAGGTATGGCAAAATCGTATTGTTTGTTCTTTTAAATTAAATAATGTAGGTGTAGTAAGACGTTTTAAGTAAGGTCGCGTTTCAGAATCAATACAATTTATTAGGTATTAACATCATACATAGTTAGATTTTTTTTTCGATAAGACCACCAACCTTCAAAAAACTATCCGTAAACAATTAATTGTATTTGAAGAGATTTTAAACATATATCATGTGTAAGAATCTAATTGCTTTGTAACCCAGAATATAACTGTTTGCCAATATATTTTCAACTTGTACCGTTGAATGTTGATGTATTTTGTTACTTAGTCGATGGAGTATTAACGGAATGGTCACAATGGGCGGACTGCACCCTAACCTGCGGAGGCGGCTATAAGATTAGGAATAGGACATGCTACTTTCCACCCGACAAACCACACGGCCATGACTGCGTTGGAAACCTTAATTTTTCCAAAGCCTGCGCCAATCATGCATGTCCAGGTATCTCGCACATCTAGCGTTATTTTAAATATTATTTTTTATG
This sequence comes from Dreissena polymorpha, assembly GCF_020536995.1. Classification (NCBI taxonomy): domain Eukaryota; kingdom Metazoa; phylum Mollusca; class Bivalvia; order Myida; family Dreissenidae; genus Dreissena; species Dreissena polymorpha. The sequence goes on along the minus strand of NC_068355.1, from coordinate 53,467,428 downwards.
CAACCTATGAACAGATTAGTTATAAATATTGTTGGTATTTCAATTTAGATGGTACTTTTGAAGTGAGTATACAATTGACATTTAAAAACACACACGGTGAAGAAGCTCAAAAGCTATATTTCAATAATAAATGATATGCAAAAATACAGTATTAGCATATTTGAACTTATACATCAGTGGACGGTGTTTGGAACGATTGGGCTTCATGGGCCAAGTGTTCTGTGACCTGCGGAGGCGGGAAACAGCAGAGGACGAGGAGGTGTCACTATGACGGGTAAGATTAGAGGCTAATAAAACGATTAATCCACTCTAAATTGACTTAATGTATGTGTTGTTATTATTTGCTGATTTTAAAAAACTCAGTAATAACATTTTCTTCACAATATTCCTTGACAACTTTGGCCAATATTTAGAGCGATTTTCGACCTTTAACCGAAATATCATGACAGTTATGGAAAATAACTTAAACTTATATTCAATAGAATTTTAAGAATAATGATTCACGAAATAGTGGATTGGCAGATCGGCACACACGTTATGTGACAGGGCTGAAAATCGATCTCACGATCTCTTGATAGAGATCAGATCTCTACCAACTGAGATTGCACGTAACGAAACGTATTGCTATGTAATTAATATCTTTTCAGTGGCAAATCATAACAATTTAGTCTCAATATACTTTTAAGATGATGTATGTTACGTAAGTATGGTTGGTACAACAAATTATCGAGTCGTCTGATTCGTATTATTAAAAATAACAATAATGAGTCTCTAAAGCAACCTTGCAAAGTGATCAGTGAGAAGTGTCATTCAGTAGCATCTGTAATGCACACCAATTCACATGGTAAGCATGTAGCTATGATTTTAATTAGTAAAAACATGACTTTGAATGAAAAAATAATAACATTATTACGAAAAATCAACTTATCTGAAAAACAATTTCACTATCAAATATATATATAACAAGATATTCAACTCAAAATCCCCCAAAACAGGGTGCATCGCTTTGAACAGCAATACCTTCATCGATTGTGAAGCGATTTCCATGAACTCGGTCTTATTCAACGAGGACTGAAATCTTTTCGGAGAAAAGGGCATTTTCCCTGCAAAGTTCATTGACCTAAGATCCATAATTCAATAAAACGTATGAAAAAACATTCTTACCATTCTTGCTGTTACATAATGCATCAAAACTTACTGTTGAACGCTGTTTGAACATTTGTTTACAAACATTTCAACTTGCCGACATAATAATGAATATCATAGCCACACGCTAACTACCTGTGCACCGATTCACGTCTTACAGCCACAATCATGGGACCGCATGCTCTGGTCCTGACACGGAGACGAAGGATTGTAGCACCGATCACTGCCCAAGTATGCACATGCAGCTAATTCTCTTAATCGATCATTAAATGTTTTCACTGATACAGTAAAGAATCGTAAAATTATTTGATATTTAACTAGATACCTATGGCATGTGTTAGTGTGTTTATTATTCTTGTTACGATATACCATGGAATGAAGTGATCATAGTCAAAGTACTCTATGTCAGCTTTTATTTAGCTGCTGAATTACAAACATTGTTGGAAGAAAACATCTGCATCGTTTTTAATAAAGAAAGTATTTCATCTCTAATTAAATGTGTTTGCGGGGTGTCAATGGCTATATATTTTCATTGCTTTACAAAAATCCTACCGTGATGTGGATTAACATTAGGCTGACTAAAACAAGTGAATAAAAGCCTACCGTTATGTGGATGACAACATTAGGTTGACTAGAAATAAGTGAATAAAAGCCTACCGTTATGCGGATGTCGACATTAGGCTGACTAGAAAGTTTTTCATCTCTAATTAAATTTGCTTGCGGGATGTCAATGGCTACATATTTTTGCCAAATAACAAAAAGCCTACCTTTATGTGGATGACAACACAAAGCTGACTAGAAAGAAAGAAATTTAATTGACTCCTGTATGAGCCTACCACAGAGGTAGATCTAATATACCTTGGATGTGATATTGTGTTTTATATAAAAATACAGTTTAAAACACACTCAATGAACAAGAGAACACGACAAAATAATGCCACGTTTTGATCTTTAGTTGATGGTAATTGGAAACCTTGGAACTCATGGACCTCATGTTCGATTACCTGTAGCAACGGAACAAAGTCTCGCACAAAGGAATGTTATTTCGTACCAAATGAGCCCAAGGGCAACAACTGCTCTGGAAGCGCAACCGAAACTGCGGATTGCAATCTTGGATTATGTCCAGGTCTGAAACGTTGAATCTTTGAAACTCCGATGTTTCACTTAAGCAAACACAATCATTTTACCTCCCTGGAATACGCTCTTTCAGTTCAAGTTAGCAACAGGACTTAAAAGTAATAGTAAGATACAAATATTGTAAAATTATGTGTGATGAACGTAAAGCAATTAAGCAATTTTGATGTGCATTTCATTTTGTCTGTATTGAAAAAAATAACATAGCATCAAGAATTTCAAATAATATTGTCATTACATGTTCCATTCTAAATTGTGACTCTGAATGTGAGCGTTTACGTAATGCCATTATAAAATGAGATCAATTCGGAAATGAGACACATGAAGGCTGATTATATTTGAAATATAATCAAATTAATTGATCATTTTTTCAGTTGACGGTGTGTGGCACAGCTGGGCCACGTGGTCTACATGCACAGTCACCTGTGGAAACGGGTCATCATCACGTGACAGAGTATGTGATTTCCCGGACAATACGCCGCATGGACGCAACTGTTCAGGAAGCAACTCCGAGACGCGCTCTTGCAACGCTGAGTTATGTCCAGGTAATATGACGGTTTGTTATAGCAACAGTTGATCGCAGATTGAGATCATTGATGAGTCGGATGGATTGATTGGTTGATGAATAAAAACATCGTTTAACAATGGTTAAAATCAATACATTAATGAATCGAAGAAACGAATTGACGAATTAATGAAAATATTACATGTACTATTGTAATAAAAATAAGCTTCTGGTACAAACTCTCCGCTATATATAAAGAAATGACGTGAACACTTTGGCTGTTTAAAAGAATACTCGTGTGTCTATACTGTGCCGTTATTTGTCATGCGTTGATAAATCATCTACGTATACCGTGATAAAATTAATTCCATTTTCATGTGTGTCAACATTTTAAGTATAAATTACGTTTTTTTCGTAGTGAATGGCAACTACACAGCCTGGGGCTCGTGGTCAGTTTGCTCGAAGACATGCGGAGGTGGCAGCCAGGAACGCAACAGGTTATGCGTCTACGATCCAGTGGCGCCACATGGCAACAACTGCTCACTACTGGGTGCAAGCGGCCAAACACAAGCATGCATGACAGAGAATTGTCCAGGTATACAAGTCCGGTGGAATAATTTGAATGCTTGATTACATAATTGCATTTTGCAAAAACCTACTTCATTTACCAGCCACGAAGTATTTTGTATATAAGTTCGCTGATTAATCGTTTTTTGGAAAGGTTTCTTCAAAATGAATTGCTTTCCACTTGATTTGACTTAGATAGTACTCGCATACGTATTAGGGCGAATATAGTCATGTTTTTGGTAGATGTAAAATGTGATTATTTAAAGACCCAAAGATTATTTACGAAAGTGAATGTTAAACCTTGCATGCCAATTGTTGTTCAACCCCTGCATGGAATAATGAAATCTTGTAATATACACTTGAGACCTTCCGTTATTTATACACCTAACCAAATTATTTAACACACTATTTATGTTCGACGCTCCCAGTGAACGGAATATGGTCAGCATGGAGCAACTACACCGAGTGCACGGTGACCTGCGGTGGGGGAACCCGAGCTCGACTGAGAAATTGTGACTATTCACCTGGATTCCCGCGCGGCGACCCTTGTAAGGGTCCCAATAATGAAACACAGCAATGCAACAACAATCCCTGTCCAGGTAGGGATCTGTATTTACAGCATGTCGAGTCATATTTCAGTTGAGTAGTTATATATTTAGGCATTGTATAGGTTGATAACACAAACATTGATAAATTTCAGGAATCTTCATCATCTACACAATTTAAAAAAAAAGTGTATCTACATGACTTAATATTCTTCAACAACCTCTGTACTTCACTTTAATAATTTTACAGTTGACGGCAAATTGTCTGCCTGGGGAAGCTGGGACACATGTTCAAAGAGCTGTGCCAATGGAACTCAGAGCCGACACCGCACATGCGATTACTCACCCCCCGGCGCTCCTCATGGCAAACCTTGCAGTGATTCCTTAGATGAGACAATTCGATGCCATACAGAAAAATGTCCAAGTAGGTTGATAAATGATTGTGATGCATTTATTTTTCCGTTGGGAAATTAATCACTGTATACATTTTCCATAAAGCCAAAAACAATGATTAAGGAAACAACAATCTTAAATTTATTTTACGTATATACGATTTTATTTAATGGCTAAAGCAACTCTAAAATGTCACTTTTTCATACATTTATGTGAACTTTATCTGTATTTGTTATTTAAGAGGTACACATTCACAATTGAGCTAATTTCTTAAGTTTAATAATTAATTACTTACGTTATATGTCTTATTTACATTGTATTAGTTTTATTTTAAATGAAATCTTTGATATAAATACAAGTTTTGCAATTAAAATAATTTACATTTTCTTGTTGTTTGAATATCAGTTGCTGGTCATTGGTCTAATTGGACTAACTTCACCACGTGTACTTTAACCTGTGCTGGTGGGACACATACAAGGAATCGAACCTGTATCTTCGATGACCCAGGGGCGCCCCATCTTTCCGAGTGCTTCGGGAACACAACGGATACCGATGCATGCAACACGCAGTCATGCCCAGGTCAGTAAATGCAGAAAAAGGAATCTTATCTCTGTCTAATTGTGTTCCGTTGAATAATGCAACGGAATAGATAGAATAAAAGTCATTGTGTACCATTGAGTAATGCAAAAGAATAGGTAGAATAAACGTCATTGAGTAATGCCACGGAATAGATAGAACGTCGCGTTTACCCACATTGTTGTCGTTTAGGTACGAACTCGGTTTATTTGAATAATGAAATTACATTTTCTTGAAGCTTGTTTCATGATGCATTTATCTTTTGACATTGTTAGGATAACATTTCTGCACGTATTTATTTCAATTATATTGAAAATTTATAATTGAGTTGATTTCAGTTTTGTGAGAGAAAATGTAATAGTTATGTGCAAGTGTATACACACCGTGGTTAACGAGCAAGTGTATACACAACGTTGTTAACGAGCAAGTGTATACACAACGTTGTTAACGAGCAAGTGTATACACAACGTTGTTAACGAGCAAGTGTATACACAACGTTGTTAACGAAGACCAGGTTTTAAAACAACAACAGTTAATTACCATGATTGAAAACTATAAGTTAACGTCATGTGTATAAATAAAACAACGTGGCTTAAGATATAAAACAATCACGTAATAAGAAATCACAAAAAACAACATATATTTAAGAAGAAAGTATTATACAATTTGAAATAATTTGTAAGAAGTTCATTTTTTTGCACAATAATCTAAATGTACACACAAGAACTGTTTGAACGAAATAACCGATGTCTTATTGATCAACATTACTTACATGACATCGAGGACAGCAATACTGTAGCCTATGATGATAATACTAATAACATATTTCAATTTGTAAATTCGAACTCTCAGTCAGGCTCGTTATCTTAAAGGTGAACATAACATCTTGATAGGAAAAATTGGAACTACTTGGCTATTGAACTTAATTGCATGTTGAAATATTCTTAACGAATTCACAAAAAGCTATTTTTTTAAGTCCACAATCATCCAGATACTTTTATATAAGTAGCATAAAATTAATGATTTTCGATGTGTATTGTTTTTAAACAGTCTCATACAAGTTCAAACAATTAAATACTAGCTTTCTGTTGTGATTAAAAAGTATAAATAAAGAAAGATTAAAGGTGTTAATCGTTGTCACAACATTTCTATTTACATTAATATGATAATAATGTCAATCAATGTTGAATGCATTTCCATTAAATAAAGCTTATGTTTTCATTATATTCCAAATAAATTTATGGACAAACAAAACTTATTATTATGCCATCCAAGTGGACGGTGTTTGGGGTGACTGGGGCACGTGGCACACGTGTACGGTCACCTGTGGGGGAGGACAGAAGGTGAGGGACCGAACGTGTGACTTCCCGCAAGGTGTGGACCATGGGAGGAACTGTACCGGACCGGAACATGAAATTGATCAATGCTCCAGCGATATTTGCCCAGGTTGGACTAATGAAGCACATCCTAAGCTTTGTAAACTGTCTTCGATATATCTATGATAATGAGTCTGAGTTTAACATTATGGGACAACACAGTTTTAGAATTATTAAAATCCGATGTGGTATAGATCGTTTGCTCTAAAAAAAACTTCGTGTCAATTAACTCTTGTTAAAATTAAATGTAATATATTTCATGTAACAGCTAGTTATACTTCTTGCGTGTTTTAGTGGACGGAAAGTTTACACCATGGAGCTCATGGACACAGTGCACCTACAGCTGTGGAAGTGGATTTCAGACGAGAATACGGAAGTGTGAGTTCAATGGAGGACCGCCTGGAACCAACTGCACTGGAAACTACAGTGAGACACAGTCTTGCAGTCAGAACCCATGTCCTGGTAGGTATTCCTTACACTTTCGTATTGTTTTGTATTTTCATTATATTTAGCTATTAAATGTAAAATAAAACGACTATTCATGATTGTCATTTTTTGACATTAAAACATTTATGTATGTTGCTGTGACCTGACGTAGGTTGTGGGACTGAATGCATTTTTTCTAAGTATTGTTACCCTTACAAGAGCGATTGGTCAATCTTAGGGGCAACTTCTGAATATAACACCTTTTCGTCTTTATTGTTTTGGCGTTGATGCGTAACTCGGGTTTTTACCCTTCTCAACAGTGAATTGAATGCTGGAGCAATGTCCCGCCATATGATCCGATTTAATAATATCTTACATTGAAATTGATAATTTGAGAGAATGCCTCCAAATATTTAGGCACACATTGTTAGCGAGATGAATGCAAAAAATAGTTGTTAATAGGATATATCGCTGGACATTGTTTAAGGTTTACGGGTTTTGACTACTTCTGTTACATACCTTACTTTGAAAGGTCATTTTTTTATTACATGCAGTAAGTTTCCATTAAATTCAGTTATTTACTTTCATTAATCATGTGTTCTCTCACGAATCTGCATTACGGTTATGCCGGTGTTTTGAGGGCCGTCCTTTTCTTTTTTCAATAAGCAAAATTAAATAAATTTTATAAACATTATAAACGCTTTTTCCGCAGATTGAGGGTGTTCTGCTTGTTCTTGCATTTGTATGTATGGATCAATCAGTTCTCAAGGTAGTACATGAACAAATTGTTTCATATAGCCGCCCTTTATGCGCTAAGAAACGTAAACTCTGGATTGTTTACGAAATACGCAAAATTTAATTTTAAAACGCACTTTTACATTCCGCTGATTGTTCCACAAATCGCTTTAATAGTTTGCTTATGGCACACATTTCCCAGATGAATATTACTATTATATATTGTGAACACAATAGCACCCACTTTGGCGTCAAACGTTCAATGTTTGCAATGACGAGTTATACACTATAATTTACTAGATATATGCTTATACTGTTTCACGTAATTTCAACATGACATAATTATCTAATCTACGTACAAGCGCGTTATTCGAATAGACATTTGAATGTACACGCACGTTTTGCTGTACACAGACATGTGAACGGGTTAAATGTGAGTATACATATGTATTGCAGTCACTGCGATAAGGCTAAATATGGTGATTGATGTTCTTAGAAAAGCAACCAAACAAAAAAAAACGCAGCATTGAAATTTTAAACACTTATATTCATTAAATTATCTTATAAAACATATACATGTATTTAAAATTAATGTAAGGGGCGTGAGTATTATAAGTTTTGTGTGACATTCTTAGTTTGTTAGCTGTCTTTTTAAATGTGTTTCCATAACTTTATTCTGCAGTTTGGTGAACATGTTATTATAACATGTACCGAATATTTGTTAGAAAAAAATATCTTCATTTTATGAAATGAGCCAGGTCATTTAAGTGGTGAAGGGATTGTATTGCAGTCGTGATAAAATTAGTTGAATTCAACCACACATTAAAAGATGTATTAAAAATAAAATGTATTATCTTTATTGTTTTCAGTGTTTTATCATCATGCTATATTAAATGTTATGTTACAAATTATTATGTGGCTTAAAACTTCAATAATGCATAGTCAACCATCTGAGGCTTTATATAAATATACTTAAAGGGGCCTTTTCACAGATTTTGGCATTTTTTTAACTTATTCATTAAATGCTTTATATCGATAAATGTAAACATTGGATCGTAAAAGCTCCAGTAAAAAATCAAGAATAAAATTAAAAAAAGGAAAAGAACATTGCCCGGACCAGGTTTCGAACCAGTGACCCCTGGAGTCCTGCCAGAGTCCTGAAGTAAAAACGCTTTAGCCTACTGAGCTATTCCGCCAAGTACACACACTTGACGTATTTTATACCTTATATAAGCAATCTTCGTAGTTTCACAAAATTTAACGACAAAAACAGAACTCTCAAAATTATTCAATCGTTTCGCGTTGCAACGCTTTATAATTTTTAGGTTTTAAAATCGTCAAAAGATGCATATAATGGCTATATTAGACAATGGTAAATGTTCAGTATTACTGTTTCCTCACAAATATCATAACTAAAACGAAAATTTGCGAATCTGAAACAACTTTTTTCAATTTTGTCAATTTACCAAAGCGTGAAAAGATCCCTTTAAGATATCCCAGTTAATAGACTTCAGTTTGATATGTCGGTATTTTAATCAAACAATATACATAAAAGTGTGTAACCGTTTGCTCGAAACATAGTAAACGGCGTGTGGTCGCAATGGAACGGCTGGGCGACGTGTTCCGTTTCTTGTGGTGGTGGAACAACGTCACGGGACCGAATCTGCACATACGAGGTGGGACCGCGCGGAGATAACTGTGCGGGTCCAACGGACGAGTCGAAGGCCTGTGAAGCAAATCCATGCCCAGGTATACAAATATATTTCCACAAAATGTCTCATATTTTACATGGTTTGTATTTAAAAAGATATAAATATTTTGTATTAGTTAATGTGTATTATATATATTTTGTATCGGTTATTATATTTTAAACGTGCACATATTTTAAACAACGTAGTATTATGATGATGTGACAGTTATTAGGCTTTTTTATTAAAGTTTTGAATTCGATCAAACCAATAACCATTAACCAGTCATGTTTGAAACATTAAAAATAAAATAAAATTGGTGATAGCATTGCACTTAATAAGAAGCTCATACAAATGCATCGGTAAATGAATTATGTTACCTAAGTTGACGGCCAATGGAGCCAGTGGTCGCAGTTTACGCCATGTGTAGAGACGTGTGGAAACGGAACTAAAACAAGGTTTGCTATTTTTACCGGCATACCATATTAAACATATTGGGCTGTTAACTCTCTCGTCTGGAACGTATTGCCAAATTTATGTTGCTGGATTTGATTTCGCTTGAGATTGTTCGTCATATGGATTATTTCAAACCTGACATGTTTCTTTGAAAAATTATTTGTAAAATACCTAAATTGCTCTTTCGCTTTGCATTTATTGATTTGTTGACAGGAATGTAGTTGTTATACAACATATTGCCGCGTATCTATTTGAAAATATATCACGCACAACAAAATGAAATATAACTCAAGAAAACTATAAACAGAAGGTTGTGCAGGTAAAAACGACGCAAACAATGACTCATGTAAAACAACTATAAAACTGACAGTTGGCGTGTGCGTATAAAAATACTATTTTTATTGCATACTTTTTATGAGATAATTATTGTAGTGATATTTTTCAATTGATAAATATAAATGATTCCTTGACGTACTTCCAAATAATTCTCTTATGATCTATGATGAAGGGCAATCTTCTGTGTTCAACTAGATAGCTTACAACACAACTTTATCGAATAAAAGACTAATGATAAATATTTACTTAAAGTGCTAACAAGAATACTATTCTTGAGTTTTCTCGTTTAGAAACAGAACATGTGAATACACCGCCGGTCATCCTCACGGTGCCGCATGTCCAGGACCGGATACAGACGCGGAGAGCTGTAACACGGCACCGTGTCCTGGTAAGTCGTTATGTCGTAAAATATATAATCGAATATATTAAAGCTATGTTTTCTAAATAAAGCTATGTTTTCTAAATAGTGTGGTTATTGTTTAATTGACTACATATTAAAATCTGTATTATTTGTATCGTATTAAAGATATAAAAAAAACGAAATTCAGGCAACGATCGACTATACCTCTAAAGAACTACGTTTAAGTTCTTAGAACACTGTTTATGCTATTATTTAAGGAAAGTTTACATACAAAAGCATGCATTAAAGAATGAAATTTATCACACGATATCAACATGCATAAAATAACAAACGCAAACTACAAACATTCAATGTCATAAAAACATACCAAATATAAAAAAGGCAAAGAACTGAAAACAGAATCGTATAGCCAGAGCGTGGTGGTAGGAATATTTATGCTTACTGACAATCGAAATCAATATAATCTGCGCTTTATATAAAGGACGAAGGGGGAATATGTGCTGTCAAATCGTACGCAAAATATGGCAGAATGAGTAATAACGCTCGTATTCCAGGATCTGCAAATCGTTCTTTTTGAAAAACTGTTGAATATGTATGGACTAATTATATTTAAGGATGTATACCTAATCATCAGATGCATAGCTGCTGTTTTCCGCCCTGGTCTTTCCAACGCAGAAATAGTACAAAACTTGAATAAGCATTTGATATAGTATTAACGAAACACAAAAATATTTGTCAATTTCTACGTAAGCTCGGATACGCTTGGCTTCAAAGATGAAATCCTCTAATGATGTTAATGCTTTCATAGAGGTGTTGATTTCCCTTGAAGTGGATGGTGTGTGGGTGCTGTGGAATGCCTGGACATCTTGTAACGTCACTTGCGGTGGAGGCAGCAGAAACCGTACCCGGGAGTGCAGGTACCCCATTCCTCAACATGGAGCCTACTGTGTTGGAAACGATTCAGAAACTGAGACGTGTAACACGAACCTTTGTCCAGGTTTGAATAATTTAACTTTTATCTTGCCATCAACTTGTTTATATTAGACTACACCAAGATGGATTAGTGCCGTCTCAAATAATTTAACGCTATTTGTGCATTTGTTTGAAACTAAAGTACAGTATGGACATTTGCTAATTTCTTGTTAAAACGCATACGGTATAAGCCGACAAATGGAAGCGGGTAATATCGACTTCGTACGAAACGTGTCGGTTTCGTCGGTATATTTACTGATATTGTCAAATGAAGGCAATCTCAAAAAGTGACATAATACATTATTTTATATTTGTAAATAAACGATTTACTAATACAAAACCTCTAAGTATCTATCATAACCTGTAAGTTATCTTTACATTCATGTATAAGTTATAAGTGTCAGTTAATTAACATTGCGTTTTCGCTTCGAGATTATAAGTATATATATTCGTTACTCCTATAAATATGAGGTCGATTTACATCGACCTCATATCGTTTAACGTTATTTTGCAATAGCATCGTTCCGACATGAATTCATGTCGGAAGCTTTAACGGCATCAAATTCATATAACAGCACAGAATAATCATGCAATAAATTATTAAACATAAAATATAAACATTATTTTACTAATTGTATTAGAAAATGTTTATACAAACTTACAAGTAATGATAGTCCAGACCTTAAAACACTACCACTGTTCAAATTCCATATTTTTGCCATATAGCACTGTGTAAATTGAAAGTTGCATAATGTTACCTCATTGGTCGGTTATAAATACATTGTTTCTCTATATATAGTATTCGATTTAGACGAAAATAATAATTTACGTGGAATGTCATATTAGTTTTCCATTAAAACTTTGATCTTGTCTTGTGTGTTTATGGACGTTATTAATTATGTTACACTTATTTTTGTATTTCATTAAGAATTAGAACGTGTAGCCCTTTTTGTTAACTGTTTTTAGCAAACGATTCGCGGCTTAATAAGACACGGAAAATAGTTCAAGCGACACTTTCATTCAAAGGTTTAATTTGAACAATATTAAATGAAACTTTTTTTGGTATTAATATATTTTATTGACATGTTAAATTCGATACTTGAAAAGGTGTTTAGTCTTTAAAAAGACGTCGCTGATATTGTTAATTTAAATAACTGTTAATATGCTTAATGTTGTATAAGAAATTGAATAGTTTCACTGAGTTGTATTCACGCCTAAAATCGTATTCAGATTCGAATATCAGCAGCTGTGCCAGCTGGGAAGCCCCGTTTTGGATTTAAAAACCGCAAGCGAAACAGCATACTTTTTTAAGTCTTGCACTTAGACTCCATGATCACAAGTATAGGTCCCTGCTGTGGCGTATGACACCATAGTGTTATTTAGTATTGGTCGGCACAGTATCTGATCATAACGAGATAATTTGTTTGTGCTGAACACAGGGGCAATGAAACCACAGATATATCACTAAACAAGATTATTGAGATATCTTTTATTGAACACCGCGATAAAAATGCTCATTACACGGATAAGAAACATGACAACATTCTCAGAATCATCACTGCTATATGTGTAATCACCTAACAATTCGTCTAAAAATAATTTATATATTTGAGTTGAAGACGATGTACTGTTGTATAAGTCTGAATAAACTATCTGTCTGCCTGTCTAATTCTAAGCCGTCATCGTCCCAGTGAAAAAAATCTGATTTTGAATAGTTGGACATGATGCCCTGATGTCAAAATACGAAATGACCCGCGTAACACCGACCGTGATTTTCAAGAATCTTTAATAAAGTGATAATTTAAGGTAAATAACATTTCATATAATTATACACAATTCCCTCTTTGATAATTAACAGCAAACGATGAATGTTTTTGACACCCATTTTATTTCAAGTATGCATGCAAAGCCGAATAAAATCGAGAGGGTCCGCTATATACGCTGTTTCATCATAAATTTAACACTCTCAGTGTTATAAACAAGAGCTGAAATCGTTAATTTATTCAGATTTATTTATAATAAGCTTTATTGATATGTTTCGTGAACAAAATACTACAATATATTCCATAAAAAAATATAATAATCATGGCAAAGGAAATTCAATGGCCGGTTTCTAAACAAAAGCATAATCGCCAAGAACGTAGCATCAGTTCAGTGCGTTAGGAACGCGCGCTACTTTCTTCCGCCTTTATTCCTTAATTTCTTTCGTTTTTAAACATTTTTTTTCTATCGTATACAGAATTCTATTCTCCCAAGCAAGATGTAATTTTTAAAACTGAACTCCAAATATAAACGCTACAAATTGGTATTAAGTACGAACATGTCAACCGTATGTCCCGTAATCGTTCATAGTTCACGGACGACACATAGTTACTAACAATGTTCAATCTCTTAAATTACCAGTGTGTAGCCTATCATTCGATATCTCGTCATGCGCATAATGCCAAGATGACGAATTTTGCATTAACTACCATTTTCTCGTGCCGCGCATGGGACAAGTCGGTCCCTCTCTATTTATGTATATTTCTCTGCATAATATAGGATAAAATATTCAACAACACCACATATCAGTTTCTAATCCAATTTAATGTCTAACATTCTTAATATTTTCAGTTATACAAATACGTTGTGATTGCTACATGATTGTCTTTTTCGATCCGTACGTCTCCAAGTCTAAACGCTAACTCACTATTTCCCTCTAACATCTGCCCCGTGAAACTCAGTTATGAATCCCATTGGTCAGTGTTCTATGCGTGTTTATTTCTCATTGGCTGAATTTCAACCTACTGGAGAAGTCACTGTTCAAGTATGCACACGTTAAACAGCATTGTGATACCAATAAATAATGCAAATACAGCCTAAGGCTTGTGTCAACAGCATTGTAACCCCTTTGTTGTTAAACATACACCAAATCCAAATATTTAATCTTTTGACCGTCATGCATAGTCGCTACTGATATACTTGTCAATATTTCGTACATAAAGAAAACCCAAATATTTCACCCAATTTTTCATCATTATTTGACACGTAAATCTAGATTCTAAAACTCCAAAACGGTATGACATTTTCAAAAGTTAAAGTTATAACTCGCCGGGCTGTCGAAATCAGAAGAACGCTACAAATTGGTATTAAGTACGAACATGTCAACCGTAAATCTAGATTCTAAAACTCTAAAACGGTATGATATTTGCAAAAGTTAAAGTTATAACTCGCCGGGCTGTCGAAATCAGAAGAAAAACTTAATATATATTTATATATCTGTTTACTACGTAACGTAAGCTTTCTAATGATATATAATTTGTCAAAATCGGCCGAGAAATGAAACTAAAATTCAACAAAAGACGTGAGTGGGTACATCAAAATGTATGACCTCGGCGCTTCGCTGTACGCTGATTGTACAAGATCGATAGCCACAACACGGTAAAACGCGCGGTGGTAAAACATAAAATGTGTATTTCTTGTGTTTATCTCGCTATAAATCCATTAATCACAACGGGAATATACTAAAACGTATATTTTTTGAAAGAGGAATTAATAAGCAACACGATAACGTATAAACCAATAAAATCGGATGAATAGTTTTTGCATTAGATTGAATTTACTACAGTAAGGGTCAAATACTCGATTCATCTCCTATCAATATACACTCCGTGATACAACTGGTAGTTTTAACACACACACACATATAGGTTTCATTAAATAAAGAGTACAGAAAGCTAAAAAGTGATGTGGTTTGTTGTACAACAACAATTGGTTATGTGTAACCTATTCAAAAAATAATTTCGTTCAAGATAATTCAATGTAATTCTATAAACGACAAACACACTTCGTGTGTTGTGTATGTTTATTTTTAAAAATGTACATAAGTGGTTTAAAAACACAATTTGTACACATTTAAGAGGTAATCGCTCACATTTATGTCTAATTAATGATAATTTTATGCATTAGCAAAGATTTAACGAGAAAAACTGAAGTTTAAGTTGAACTCAATTTGCTATAGGAAAACGATGGTAGCCGTTTAGACGTAAGCGGGGTAGCTTACGTCTAATTATTTGGACTAATATATTCGTATAAACGCAAACACGAATACAATGTATGTAATGACGCAACACAGCAACTTACCGACATACATCGTCGTGAAAGCATACTAGTCACACTTACGTGTTGACGTGGCATGAAATATGTTTTATTAATCTACTGTCAACAATGCAGTGTGTTCACGAACAACTTGAATGTTTTGTTTTGTCTCCGAAAATATATACTTGCAATACTTTTATCACAGTAGTCCAGCAGAAAAGTGGCATTTTTTCCCTTGACACGTCTATGAGATGTATAGTAAATCTTAAAGTGTTTTTTTTTGTGTTATGGGACATGTTTCTGATGAAGATTCCAAATAAAGCGAGGCTGGTATCATGGGCGGTTTTGAGAAATTAACATAACATGGCATCACAAATTGATGTTTTTTTCAGTCGGATTAGTTTTAATGTATAGATATGCATTATTGCATATCGTATAATTTCATTTTGATATTGTTATGCATAGTATGCATGAATAAAGAAGAGCAACTAGTGTTATATTAAACAAATGATAAAGTTGATGAAGCTGGCGTCCGAAATGACTGTCAGAAACAAGATGGTTGCTCAAACATGGCTTCTAAAACCAAGAGCATAACGCATTTCATACCATTGATGAAGAGTACAAATAGAACTAGTTGGTAATTATGTTTGTAATAAGTGTCTGATAAAATGAATTTCAATATCACATGTGTACATTATAGTATAATATGAACATATCAACCTCATCTTGACCATTGCAGACACAAAATTTCTTTCTGCACCGAACGTTCGTCAAATGTGTGATTTGATGTACTAGAAACGATTTAAAGTAAATAACATGTCAGTTGAAATACCATAATACGTATTTATCAACATGTGTCCTCATATTTAACGATCATGTCACCTTATTTAAATAATCTTATAAAGTAGTATGCAAACCAGTTTATCTCATAAAGTAAGTTGACTAGCATAAATTAATGTTCTAATATACACATTAATTCAGTTAACATATTTTGTCTTTCTTACAGACAAGTACATAATACAGTGCACTATAAGTCACAACCTCTTTTTTCTCATCGAAAAAGTAAGAAATGTAACAGGCTTGTTTTTTTCTGATCGTTTTTTCAGTCAAATATGTACATCTGAACCGAATGACAAAAATACAGTAATGGTAGTAGCCCCGCTTGGTTACATGATTACCAAAGTTTTGAACATGGGTTATCACTTGTGCATACTTTCAAGAACATAAGATGGAGCTGCTTAAGCGACACTTCATTCTGTTGTAAAGAGTAAAACGGTTATTGACACCTAGACTTTTCTCCCACCGTTATCAGATAGATTCCGATCTCTATGGACTGCATCTAATGTGCGTTTCCATTTAGACGCCAGTATGTGGGCACTTTTGACATTTTAGTAAATTGCAATCCGAGGTTGATAGGCAAACCCGACTTGTCTTCATTTGCTGCTCGAAGTTTTTTGTCTTAAAATATATATTTCCTCTGTATCATGCTTTCCATAGAATGCTGAGACAAACCAAGTGGATTACTTCACATCTTCCTTCATCCTAGCTGTCATATGGCCTAACAGTCTAATAGAGTTGCCTGCGTTTAACATATTAAAACCCCTATCTAATACCAAAATATTGATTATACACCCTTACATATTGCAGTGATAGCATACTGAACTCTTTTAACGGCCAACGTGTGTTTGGCTGCATGAGACTTAGTATTCTTTATCCATGCATAAAGCTTTCAGGTGTTGTTGGTTATAGGTTACAACAAGTTTAACATTTAATGGTTTTTATTACATTTGCCCTGTTAGTCTGTACAGAAATGAGACATTGTGTTGTATTGTTTACCTAAAATAGCTACAAATTTGTTGCTGAACGCCACGTATCGGTCAAACACTAACTAGACATCACATTGTTTTATCTTGTCTTATATAAAACTAAACGTTGCAAGTGTAGTCATGTATCTTTCCGTCAATGTGCGAGTGAATGACATACAGGAGATCCATATATAACTGAACATGTGATCTGGTTATCAATGTGCCGTTTAGAAACGTCTACTTGCAATTATTTCTTAATCGCTTGTTTTGTTTTTTCCTATTTTAAGTTCACATGTTCACTTAAGGTAGCGCACCCCTAATGGACACATATCCAAATATAATCTAATTAACTATTTTCTTAATCAGCATCATTTCACTGAACTACATGCAAATTTGTAGGTAGACTTTCCATGCTTTCTTTAAAAAAATACCGATTTTTTCATAACCGACCCCACGCTCGGCTTTTGTCCAGTTTATTTTCACCCCTGGGGTATATAAAACTTCCATTATTCATTCAAATTTCCAAAAATGGTCATGCAGTTGATATGTACAGATGCAGTAAAGGTGTTTAAAGTTTAAACAAGATGAAATAAGTATTTTTTTACAGACATTTTTTTTTTAAATTTTATCTATGGAAGAGCGCCATGAAATGTAAGTGATTTCAGCCAAGTAAAAATTGGGTCGGTAAAAAACAAAGTGTCATAAAATTCCAAATGGTATCATTTAAGTTATATTTTAAACTAAGTTTTTATAGAAACACTAAACACGGCAAAAATACCAAGAAATAGACAGATTTACCGTTTACTTTTTGAAATAAAAATAAAAATGCAACATTCATCATTCGTATTTTCAGCAGTAAATCACCCAATTAAGCCATAACGTTGTTTTAATTAAAAAAAAATTAAGGATGTGCATAAAAATTTCAATTATAATTACATGTTTAACAATATATGCCATATATCATCAAATTACGTTTGAAAAAAAGCGCAGCAAAAAGTATGCGATGTCGGCAGGATTCGAACCTGCGCGGGAAGTTCCCAAAAGATTTCTAGTCCATCACCATAACCACTCGGCTACGAAGACTTCATTTTTTTGTAAGATTAAATTAGATATCCATAAGTAAACAAGTAAAAATGCTCTTCGATCTTTAAAGAAATTGCGAAATCGTATTTTTCAGATGATATTTGGATCAACGTCAATATTTATTGTGAAAATGATCTATTCTAAAGGAATAACGTGAACATATATCAAAATTTGAAGTTTGAAAATATATATATATACTGTGAAACCATTTATTTTCGACAGCACAAAATTTCGTCATTTTTATAAAAATGACGATTTCGTCAGCACTTAAATTCGCCGATTTCTGATTTTGAATTTTAAAAAAATGCGTCAGTCAATATCCGATTTGTGTGTAATACATATTCGCGATCAATCGCAGTTGCGAAAATTCGTGGTACGAATGCGGGAACACACTTAAGAATCAGTGCAGGAGGTGGGGCCTGTTTGTCACATGCCAATTAACTAGTCTTTTGTTATCAAGGAACAGAAATGGACCCTCTTAATGTATGCCATTCACACGTTCATTGTTATGATTAGCGGACAAGTGGGATCGAATAACCGTTAACGAGTGTTTGTAACAACGAAGACAATTACCAATTATAGTCTTATTCTATTATTATAATTGCCATACTGATAATAATCGTATGGGTATGTGTTCTAGTTGGTATGATTTTTATTAAAATGCTGTCAATACCGTTTTAAAACTGTTTGTGTTATACGAAAGAGGTTCCAGTTTGTTAAGTGTTTTTTTTTCATATAAAAAGCTTTTTTATTCTGATATCAACATTAAAATTATAAATTCTATGTGTGTGTTCGTCTTAAAAAGTAAACTACCGGTATAAAAATCAATAATGTCGATAATTTAAAAATAAATAAATTGATACATATAAAATGGTAATAAGTGTGGTTAAACGCAAACAATCAAACAACAAACAGCAATTAAAATATTCTTTATTTATTTAACATAACATAACATAACATAACATTTATTAGGCATAAAACAGCATATTGCAAATTTATAGCCTATACAGGTATGTGTTTGTGAGAAAGCAAAGACATGGTACATGTATTTGAGAAGTACAACACAAAACGATGAATACGAATAGTTAGGTAAAACAAAAGAGAAAAAAAAAGACATGTCAAAATAATTCAAAGAATAGAATCAATAATAATACAATGATAATTGCTTTATCCAAATATATAAACATTAGGCAAATGGAAACAATAATCATAGTTAATACGGTTAACTTATTATTACATCTGTTCTAATAAACATACTAAATTGAAGGCATATATTTTATATTACGTTACATTTGACCTTAGTTTTTGGGCAAAATAAACATATTTTGATAGGTTATTTAATACCTTTGTTGATTTTGATGACATTAGAATTTCGAATTTGTTCAATGTTGGCCAATGACGAAAGTACGGTTTTAGGTATTGTTGTCTAATTCCGTTATATAGGGGGCATACTAATAAAAAGTGGAATTCGCTTTCTATAGCATTCATATTACAGTAAATACACTTCCTATTTTCTTTTGGTATGTTTTCATGACGACCTTTTTCTATCGCTAGATTATGTGCAGAGATTCTGAATTGTGTAAGTGATATTCTAAATTTATTGTTATTAATACATTTTAAATATTTTTCCGTTTCAAAGTCATATTTGAAATATCGGTATGCAGCCAGTCTATTTGAGTTATTTATATTTGTGAACCAAGTCTGTTTATATATATCCAAAATTCGGTTTGTTATTATTTTTAGGTCGTACTCGTTTGGGATATGCGTATTTTGTTGTATCCATATAGAAGCTAATCCTATGTGTTCGAGAAGTTCTTTAATCTGATAAGCCCAGTTCCTACCGGCATATGTATTATTACTTTCAGCATCGCTCTTAAGCAAATTATAAATAGATTTTGTCAGTAGGTTGTTGTTCGGATCAATGATTTTTAACCAGTATTTAACTAATGTCAATTGTCGTTTTACATACATTGGGTGTCTACCTAATTCCCCGTAAAGTCCGTCTAGATTTGTGGATTTTCTGACTTTCAGTATCTTACGTAAGAATTTACAATGTATGCGTTCGATATCTTTTCCTTCATGGAAGCCCCATGTTTCGGCCGCGTAATTTAATTTGGACCCAACTAGACTGTCAAACAGTCTACATTTTTCGTCTATGTTTAATTCAAGTTGATTAAATACTGTAAACAAATTGTGTAATGCGAATTGTGAATGTTGAGCGATATGTTTTTGCGTACGGTTCCAGTCTCCGTTTTTGTAAAGATTTACCCCCAGATATTTAAATGAATCGACAATATCTAATATTGTGTTATTTAATGAAAAATTATATCGTGTATGTCTTCCTTTTTCAAAAATCATTATTTTGGTCTTTTTTGTATTAACTGTTAATTTCCACTCGCTGCAGTAATTTTCTAAATCTTTAAGTAGCGATTGTAGTGCGTTAGGCGTTATTTGTGATAAATTCGCATGTTGATCACACATCGTCATCTTTCCATTTGGTTTATTGTCTTTCATCGGCATTCGCTGCGTGATGACTAATATGCAACACCCCTGAAAAACACAATGCACCTAATGGGTAATAAAGTTATAAACAATTAGCGCTAATGCATAACCATTCTACATAAACGAAGTCAATGCATTCGATACAGCTGTACTGCACACGCGTTTTAAAGAAGTGTAACGTGTCAGTTAAATACCTTGTGTAATCTACATCCCTTTGTGTCAAAACCGGATTAATCTTGATTACGAAACAGCAGTGAATGTGTGCATGGATTATGTTGGAATTTAATGCCTCATGTTTACGGTAAAGTATTAAAATATTGTTCAACTTAGTGTTTGTTTTTGTTCAAACATAGAGCATGATTGTTCGTTAGGATCTTAAATTCGCCGATCGGTCGACTGACGAAATTTATGAAAATTAATGCCTGACGATTAATAATGGTTTCACAGTATATCTCGGAAATAACCGATCATAGAAGATCGGCAATGATCGTAAAATAAATCGCGGGAAATCATTAGGGGTGCGCTACTGTAACATAGCAATATGCACTCTAACCAATTAATGGTTTATAAAACGGTTAATTAGAGCTCCTCTAGTAAGTCAATCACTCTTGAATAAATCAGATTGATGTCACACGCTTTGGTGTTTGCATCCTTTAAATGCTTTTTAGACACAACCTGGAATTTAAATGTTGACCAGTAAACATTGTCTGGCAATGAGTTTATACCTCTCAGATCTTCTTCCATCCTGATACAAAAAGGAAAGCTCAAACTCTAAACCTTGAGAGTGTCAGTTTAAAATGCTGCACCTATAATCCCATGTTTACCATTGCCATATCTCATAAAAGTAGTTTCTACGAAACTGTAGATCCATATTGCATTCCATACCCCCGGCACATGTCCTATGACATGGTCATCCTAAACGACATTGTCTTAAACACTTTTTGACACTTTTCAATCGGCATTTTGCCTTTGATAATATAGACCGTATGTCGCCTTGTTTGGGTGTGCAGCATCAATGGAGAAGTAGGGTCGCATGAGCTTAACCGATGCCTAGTGCAGTGGTAAATCAACTTATCTTTCTGCTTGGATATCCATCATTATAAGGAATACTGTCTTAATGAAACATATTACCCACAATTTAGTGGTATGACTGGTAGATGCTATGGTGTTAAGATACATGTCTAGATCATCAAATGTTTGAACATTATTTTAAGTACACTCCTGGCGAAACAATGCCTCTGTTACTTTTCGTGAAGCCCGCATATTACATGGATAGTTCTTCCCATTTCGAATTTATGGTCGCCAACTTATGTTTGTTCTTCACTCTACATTTGCTGATTGAGCTAAAGAAACAATCATCAAAATTACTCTTCTTTCAAACTTTCGTCGAAAATAGTAATATTGAAATGAACAACAAGGGAAGTAACAAATCTTTATATTAATCAAAGATAATAACATTGTGTAAACCTTTTTTATTATTATATTCTGAAAGTAACTATGAATTACAATTACATTAATTGTATTGTCCATTCTTACCCGATGTTAATCAAGTTATAATGTAAATCAGTTTTGCTTAACAAATATGTTGATTGGTGCTTGCATCTGACGTTAAATCTATTATTGACATGAGTATGTGATATATGTCGTCTTAGTTTCCCTGCCTTTAATCTCTTTATGAATAGATAAAAAAATACCTTTAAGGAATTATGTGGATAATATTTTATGAACTATATACACAATGCCGTTCAAACGATTATTCCAGTTTGTATATCATCAACTCAGATCAAATGAAGTGAAATTGAATGTTAACTATTATTTGCATAAGCGACCATATTGGCAGTCATTTTGGGTGTAATATCTGGAATTTTATTTCGATGAATTCTTTAAAAAAAAAAGTAAACATATTCACATCATGTTATTTTAGATTGAACAAATGCAACATGGATAAAGGCATATTTATATAAACACATAGGTCAAAGTTCAGAAACGGCGGCTATCTTGGACGTCATGTTTGATTTATTTAAACCCTCAATTATGCTAGCCCGGCATCATGCAGATTCTTGATTTGGAATATGTTTCAAACCAAACATATATTGAACATTTACTATACACCAAAAATACTGGTCTATTTAATATTTTTCCGAACTATCACATTAAGAACGTGTAAACAATTAATTTGCATGCGAAAATATATATTGTTTATGTGTTCAATAACAACGTTTGCTTATGGATAGTGTTACATACCATCAATAAGAAATAACACAAACCATAATTGTATTAAATGAGATATGATCAAGAGAGAGTGCTGCTCGAGGAGACATAGTTGTTAAATATATCAAGCTTAACGTTATTTTGTAGCGTTATATATACCAAAAGCAATATTTGACGGACTACTTTCCAAAATTTTCCAGATCCTACCTCTGTATTCTTGAGGTGCATATTATTTTAAATGACAGTGCAAGTACATACTTGTTTGGTATTGTATGTATATATGTATGGAAATTATTTTGTTAAGCTAAAAACATATACTTTTATTCGCATGTTCACAACTGAATTTGAAGTATGGGCACACATATGTATCTTGGATGCTTTGCCATTATTTCACAAAGGGCTTCTGTATATTTTATAAAATATGCTATATATTTTTTGTGTAAATATATTTTTATAATTAAACTTATGCTTATAGATGCCACTGGTCAAAAGTATAAAATATGTTATTAAATATGAATACACATATGCAAATCATTTGTTGCTTTTCTAAAATGAGTCGGCTTTTTCATATTTTGTATCAAGGATGTTGCATTAAACAAAATGTCAATAACTTTGTATAAAATGGTAAAAGATGTTTATGTTTTTGGCAACAATTTCCTATTGATAGCATATTATGTTGAGAACTAATAATAGAGCAAACGATGTAATACTAGAATCTCTTGTCCGCATCCACAACGTTCATAATTGAAAACATCTTTGAACATAAAATATAAAAACTGGAATCACCGCCTTAAACACACAATTGATAACCATTAGTCTGATACAGCTTGAAACTCGATTACATCGAAAGCCATAGGCGAATTGAGGGATTCTTTAAACCGTTTCCTGGATATAATCAGTACTATGTTTTAAGAAAGAATCTTGAGAAGTCACTCTCTGTTGGATTTAGCCCGGTACCCAAAACCATAGTTGGCAGACTAGGGTCGCACATGTTACCTACGTTACAAATAAATTGATTCGTAATACGATTGCCTTTATAATGTTTCAATCAGAGCAGGTTTAAGATGGATGAAGTGCTTGTGCTATAAATGTTTGCGATATTTATTCAATTAACGTTTAAGTAAATGGCCATTGGAGTGCGTGGGATTCCTGGGGGTCATGTACGGTGACCTGTGACATCGGAAAACACTTCAGGAACAGAACTTGTGTGTACGACCCTGTGGCGCCTAAGGGTGCAAGATGTCCAGGAGATGACCACGAATCGGACTTCTGTTCACCATCATACTGCCCACGTAAGAAACGACTCATTTGTTGTCTATGTTGTGTATGTATATTTTGTTTTTAAAATTATTTTTTTTGATCGTCTTTCAACGGCAACCTATTGCACTATTTATCTTGCATAATATTCTGTATATTCCTTCAAAAATGCTCAGTTACTGTCTTCAAACATATCTTGTGATATATTGAGCTGACTGATTTGTTGAAGGTGATGGAATATGGACTTCCTGGAATGAATGGAGTGTATGTTCTACCACTTGTGGTACTGGTTCTATAACGAGGAGAAGGAAATGTGTAAATCCTGTTCCTGCTGCACCATTCGGCAAAGATTGCGAAGGACTAGTAAATGAAACAAAAGCTTGCACCAATACTACAGATTGTGCAGGTGATGTTTGATTAGTATTTCCGTACATTAAATTTTAAGTAATAAGTAACATTGATGAATATATGTGCGATCTAGCAATGCGAGCAACTTACCAGGGTACGTGTTTTTTAAATATACACAAAGTCAAACTTCAGTTGAACCAGACAAATCTTTATAAAACACGCGGAACATTATTTATGGCAAACAACAAACTGCCAAACAGTGAGACACAAACAAAAGACAAGACATCAAGGGAAATCAAAAACACACATCAAAACATTGGATTAAGACATCGGTATTGTTAGTTTAGGGATGTAAACTGGTTTGACAAAGCTCTAAAATTCACCACTTGTCTTTTATGCAAAAACAAAACAGAACAAACGTAACATTAAATTCCTGCTGGATGCAAGTTTGTTTTGTTTTAGTAAGGTATAACATATGTTTGTGATATTGTAATACTTTTGTTCTTTTCTCTTTACATTTGCACTTAAAGGCTACTGGGACATACAATAAAGTGGTCAATAATTAAACTTAATTAAACTTAATTTGAATTAAAATAATTCACAATTGTTAATATTTCAGTTGATGGTAACTGGAGTGAATGGACCTCTTGGAGCACGTGCAGCGTTACCTGTGGCAATGGAGACCAGTCTAGAAACCGCACGTGTCTGTTTGAGCAGGGGAAGCCAAGAGGTCACGACTGTGTAGGGCATGGCTTGCAGAACGGCTCCTGTACGAGAGGCAACTGTCCAGGTATTGTTCAGTAAAATAGCTATGATAAAACATGCATGCAAAAGCTGTATTAGACTTAATCATATCTATTGGAGAGATTCAAGACTTAAAAAACGCCGCTGTTTTTAAGTTCAAACTCTTTTAGTGTAATGCTATTTTTGATATTATTCGCCAAGATGAATATTTCGAAATTATTACATGGCTAAAGCATAAGAAAGCAGAAAGTTGAATACACCGCATGATTAGTATCAAGAAATATTCGGTCTATATTTTTTTAATTTGTATCTGTATGTTTTCGATGAAAGATTATCGATTGTTTCTATTTTATGATTTTCATTGGCATCACCTTGTACCCACCCAGTGCATTAAATGTGGAACACTATTTTTGAAAGCTTAAATTTATGATGTACTGTATGGTACATCGGTATTGTCACTTACGTGGAATAAAAACCATGTTAACACATTCATTTGTACACATGTATATTCATATTACTGAATGAAAATTGCCGACAGACTTGGGTGATGTCTGGTGGAATGAGTGACAGATGCAGTAACATGAAGGCTAATCTCTTATTATTTTAAAACAGATGAAGCATTGTTTTATTTTGATTTTCCCCCTGAAATTTACGGTGTTTGACATATATATGGTAAGCACCTTATCATTAACTTCATTGTGTGAACCTAAAGAACAAACTTTATTCATTGAAACGGGTTTTCGATGTTGTTGCTGTAGCTTTATATTCAATCCATATAGTACATGCGTAAATATTTAAAAAGAAAGTGTTGATCTCACGGAAACATCAATGTAAAAATTGCTATTTATATTATTTAAATCAAACAAATAAGCTGTTAATCGAAATAAACAGTTGTATAAACAAACTTCTTTAAAAAAAAGAGCTTTTGCGAACGTTTGTTTTGAATGACCAGCTCCTTTTTTCGTTGAGTGATACATCTAAAACCCCGACAACCTGATGCGAGAATCATATAGAAATTGGTATGTCCTTTAATTCGTCTATCTTGGTTTTGGGTTACGGATTTATAAAAAGATACATGTTCGTCTAACACAAAGACGTGTTACTGCAACTGTTTGATAGGTACACTGTTGTTGCTTATTACCGTTTGATAAATAACTTGACTTAAATAGTTCAATTTGGCTTAGCACTATTTCACCTTTTAGTCTAAGAGCATGCACGTTTGAAAAAAACACCTGTTTATTGGCATAATTGTAGTTATTTGAAAAACTGTTAATTCAGATTAAAGAAAAACCAATAGTGCCTTCAAATGATGGGTTATTGTAACTGTATCTTCACATATGTACCTGAGCTAGATATGAACTTGTTCTTACAACGTACATAAATGACGGATTATGGCGATTTCAAAAAGCACTTTTGGTACATGTTGTTCATACTAAGGTTCTTCTCAAACTCGCATAACAACTATCAACTTTTTCTTGACTTACACAAAATCTTAGAAACGGTTAATACATCACAAACCAGAAGTGTTTATTATACATATTTCAAAGTGCAGATTGTTTAAATTAATAATGTAATTTTGTTCATATTTTGTATTTTGGTATTAACACACATGTTATGTTATGTATTTTAAGTTACTTTTGAGACTTGTTTATAACTTATTTTTACACGATGTAATTCTAGGCAGGTATATATATATAGATATCGTTATACTTGTGTTTGTAAAATAGTCAAATCAATAAATCTGTTCAATTGTTTCTGTCGGGTTTAGTGGATGGCTCATGGAGTGCATGGGCAGCATGGACTATATGTGACGTCACATGTGGTGGTGGAACGCACAACAGGTCACGCGACTGTTATTTCCCTCAAAGTGTTCCAAAAGGACAGGATTGCCAAGGCGACTCTTCTGAGTTTACAACGTGTCGCAATGAATCTTGTCCAGGTAATAATTGTTTGTTCTAGAGTTTATGGGACGTAAACGTATTAATTGAAAACACCTAATAAAGTAGTAATATGGATGCTAAGTTGAAAGTGTCTCTGAAGAAAACATTGTTGCGACATAAATGATGCTCGAAACTAATATTAATGAGAGTGCAGTTTTGACTTTTTTATATTTCAATTAGTGTTTCGTTTGTTAAATGATCCGCCGTCAATACAAAATTAGGCAATGTAGTACACTCGGTAGCTCATTTTATATAGACTGAATATTGAAAACAATTTTAAATAAAAGTATGGT
The DNA here is from genome assembly GCF_020536995.1 of Dreissena polymorpha. Classification (NCBI taxonomy): domain Eukaryota; kingdom Metazoa; phylum Mollusca; class Bivalvia; order Myida; family Dreissenidae; genus Dreissena; species Dreissena polymorpha. The sequence continues at coordinate 53,439,952 of NC_068355.1, read as the reverse complement.
AGCAGTAAACTTATGTCTAAGTCGCTTATGACAACACTGTTCACATAATACAGAAATGACAATGAACAATTATGACGCTGATATCTATGTGCTGTGACGGTTATAACCAGTCAGCATGTTGCAGTCGACGGTGTTCTTGGACAATGGAGCTCTTGGACAATGTGTTCTAAGACATGCGGCGGAGGCACCCAGTCACGTTACAGGAACTGCACGTACCCGGACGATAGGCCACATGGACAGTCATGCATCGAGCAACTAAGTGAATCACCTGCGTGTAACCCGCAAGTTTGCACTGGTGCGTTTTGATAACATTGTCTGGTGTTAGACATTTCAATAGTTGGTAGCAATACGATATGTTTTTACTGGTGTCTTTATCGACTTCAAAGTGCGCCATAAATTCCAAGCATTAAAGTAGAATTGAATTTGTGTTAATATCACCTGGATGATAATATGTGAGTCAGTATGTCTATATAATCATCATCCCGATTATGACGCAAAGTATTCAATTTTGGTGATGTCGATAGTTTTTTATGATGTTGCTTTTGCTAATGTAAATGACATTTCCATTATTTTCATGAAAATTATTAACTTTTTCAGTTGACGGCTTATGGTCTCTTTGGTCGCCATGGATGGCGTGCGACGTGACGTGTGGCAATGGTACCCAGTCTCGATCCAGAAACTGCACTTACCCACCAGACGCCATGAAGGGCAAGGATTGTGTCGGAGGAAGTGGCAATGAAACGAAGCCGTGCTCAACCGCGATATGCACCGGTAAGTTATTTTACATAGACGCGTGTACAAATGCTAAAGTTCAACATATATTTTTTTGCATGTACAGCATTCAATGCTTCTTAAAAAATGTGTTCACTTAAAACCACAATTCATAACATTTTGATCATCTTGGTGTACTTATGCATACAATAAACTGTACACTTTTTATTTGCTATCAAATGTGTACTTTAACGGATGACAAGTAGCAATAATTTACTTCAAAACAATCCTTTATTCTACTTAAGCTTAATAAGAATTTCAGTTTGATTTACATCCTATTCTATGAATTAGCGAATGTACAAATAAGTTACTGTTTATTTCCATAATAATAAGTACAAAGTAATAGTTAGATTCTCTTATCGTTCTGAATGAGATCACAATTAAAGCATAATAAACCAGCATAACATCTGTAGTTTTGTTGAAAAAAAAACACAACACGCATTTAACTGTAAATGATAAAAATAAAACCCATTCAATAAAAACACTATAGCAATGTAGCAAAGTAAGCTAACACTCACACACAATCAGTAATAACGATAATGCAATTTGCCTCTTGCCTACTCAATTGTATAATGATGCACAAGGTGATCAATGGTTTTAAATTAATGAAAATGAATTAAACAAAAAGTATCGAATGTAATTGTACATGTAAATAACATTGATGTAAAACAAATGCCTATACACGATTCATAAAGTATGACGCAATGAATGGAATAGAATTATAATTGCCGTTTGTATTTGGGTCCAATCGTTTTAAAGACCTCTATTCAGAATGTCAAGTTGCTGAAACCTTACTCTCGCAAATCAGACATGTAAACTACCCAATCGATTATATTAAGACACTTACAGACAAGTAAGAACAAAACCATGTAAACTCCAATACCTTTGATTTGTAAACTACAACAGTGATTGGTGACTGCCGATTTGTAAATTTACATTGATTTGAAAAATGCTTGTTATGATTTATGAAATACTCGCAAATAACCGATACAACAAATGACAGTCGACGTTAACTTTTTCTTTATGTTCAAAACATGACACGCAAAGAAGCTCGGAGGTCAAACCTAACTATTTGTTTTCAAAACACAAAAAGAAGATACGCATACTCAGTACTCGGATCCAGGAATGTTTTTTGAGTTTGTTGAACACAAATATGCAGTTGGTGAAGTGCATTTGTATTTCAATAAAACCGAATAATGTCAAACTCAATGTATAAAAAACATAAACGGCAGATTATGTAAAGAAAACAACATGCATACTTAAACTCTGTTTGAAATTATTTCTGTCTTAAGTTCTGCAAATAGCAAAATATTCCAACTAGCATATTCCTATCACAGTCATTCAGCTATTGAATTTTTTTTATGATCTCTGACAATTTTAAAGCATTATTTTTTGACTGATGTTATGTTGCAGCTACTACAACAACTACCACAACAGCTACCACAACAGCAACACTCCCCACAACGACTACTACTCAAGCAACCACAACGACCGCCACCACCACCATCCCCAGATTAACGCCTACTCCTACAACAGGTACCGCAACAGGCCGCCGTAGTCGAAAGCTCGAACACTCCATGCGTGATCGTGACAGTGAACATTTTTTTAATTGAAATGAACTAGTCAATTTGCAATGTTTTATTGGGAAAAGCAAAGACACGCGTATAACTAGAGCTCTCTGGAAAGGCTTGTTCGTAAAATCGTGTTTCCCTTATTTTCAAATTGTTATCTTAACAAATATGCTATGACTTTAGGTTATAGTTGCCTTAGAAATATTATTTTAGAAATTGTTTTCTTGATTTGTAATAGTTAGCTGTATTATATTATGTAAACTTTCCTTGTTAATTAGGTTCGTCTTTATTTATGTAAGGTGTGTATGTATTTAACGATTAGAATGATTGTTGTTTAATAAAATAATCATTAAGTCAAATGAAAACAAATTGTGCTCATTGATTACTCGTTATAAAAATTGTCGATTTATGTTTTACACAATATCAACACAATAATGTTCATACATCTCGCTTGCTCGGCTGCTTGACTGCATGTTTCTATTTGGTGTATTTCCATTCATAGGATCGTAAGTTTTAATAATGATGTCAGTTTCGAACCCAAATTAAAGCGTTATGTTAAAGGGCACAATTTATCATTTTTTGACATTGGCAGGAGATATGACTAACAATTCATTAAGCCATTCATAAATAATTGACGGAGATATCTTTATAAAAACAAGTACGAAGCTGTTTAGAGAAGTTTGCCTAAGAAAATCTGGTAAGAAAATCCATACAATATTGTCTCTATATTAAATTCCGGTAAACTATTTCATCAAATCATCAGGCGAGGATTTTTTAATCAAACTACATGTCAACGTTGTCGAAGTAAGCTGTCGCGCGTAAAATGGTAACGTTATTTGTTTCTATGGTACTTAATTTATGTTTTGGGGATTATTCTGGCTTATTATACTTGTATGTTGTGTTCAAAATTAAGTGCGAACATTTTGGGACAAATATATAATTTAATTTTACATGCATCTTATAAAATAAACAAGTATTTTTTGTTTAACCTAAATTTCTAAAAAGATCGAAATAGTCATTGAAATCAAGTCTTCAGATCCAAACTTTGACTTGTTTTTGATTACGCGTATGAATATCCGTAATTGAAACATTTACCTCGTTGTTTGAATGAATCTCCATGAAAGTATAATTTTGTTATGATAAATATAGGCTATTTCACGAATTCTATAGTAATATTTGAGTCGAACATGAAACAGTGGACTATACAAATATACTTTCATTACCATTAACAAAGCTTGACCGACACTTAATATTTAGCCAAACCTCTTCTGAAAGATATAAAACTAGCTTAAATCTTTAGTACAATCAATATACGGAACCATGTACAGTATACAAACAAATTTCTATTATATAATTGTCAGCTCGACTTGAACATTGTGTTTTGTGAAAGGGACATTACAATTATTTTAATCTACCATGTTATAATGCAAACATGTGAGCAAAGCAACAACAATTGCACACGCACTAAAAAAGCCAGCTTCCGCTATACAAACTGCAACATAGCTATTACTTACAACAAGACCTACCACGAACCCATCACCAACAACAACAATGCCAACAACAATACCATTAACCCCCACACTAACAACCAATTTAAGTAAAAACAGCACCTACTCATTCGACCGTCCGAGTAACTTATATTAGGAAATTATTACCAACAAAAGTAAGTACTCACCCGACAGAAGCTTATACCACGACGCCAGCACCACCTGCAAAAGCGTCAATGGCACCAACAACGCCAGTTCCAGAAATCACAGCCTCAGTATCAGCAACAAATTCGCCTATAACGTGTACGTAAATATATTGTTATTATAAGTGATGTCAGGTTTGATTGCAACCTTTGAATCACAAAACAGTCACAATTTGTTGTAACGAAGAGGATTTTTTTAAATCCTTTATTTTTTAATGTATGATTATTACCAAATCGATATATCATACATGTTTACCCGCATTCATATTGCATACTTATTTGCACTCACATTGTATAGAGGATATTGGTTTGTTATTTGTAGATTATCGATTTATGTATTTATTTTCGATGATCAATATGTGATGAAAAATCGTCGCTCTACGGAAACAAACATTGTTATTTCATCGAATATTTATTCCACTTTGTCAAAATGAATCATTGAACATTATCGATAATGTCCATGTTATTTTAACTCTTTCATAAAGTGATTTGTCCCTTTTAATTCAAACTTAATTTCAACGTAAAGCCTGTTTCTTTCCTACACCCAAAGAAAGCTGAACAGAAAAAATAGTAATTTATATTTTCTTTGTGTTTGTTGTATTGTTTACGTAATGAAGAATATAATCTAACTTCTTCCTTAGGTCAACATAAAGTATCAACAAAAAGTATTATGTATGCACGAACAAATAGTTTTGTTTCAAGTACACTTAAATTTCTTTTCAGGACGGCGGCCTTGCTTCCTATCTTTCCCTTTTTCTAATTGTCGTGCTAGTTTGCTTGTTCTAAATTTGAAAGCGGAAATAAATATCGACTTGTTTGGCAGCACCAGTCATCCCTTTTATTCATGCACACCTTTATCGGACGGCTTGACAAGTTTTATCTGTGTAACTCATTCACATAGCTTGTTTCGTGCTACACTCGAATAAGGTCAACCCAGTTTATTGGTGTCAGTTAAATCATCATATAGTAAGATGGGTTGGTTTAACTTGTTTATCGTTCACTTGTTAGACATACAAAAGTTCTTTCCCACTGTTTTAGGTATAGGCTGTGACATGCAGAAATATTCCTAATGAATTTGAATTGAATACACCAGATAAAAACATATGGTTGAATTTTTATTTCTTTAGTTTATTTCATTTACTATAGTGAATTAAATTTTTTGCAGAATAAATGCTTGAAAAATATCAGTAAATTCAGTGCTGTTAGCAAACTAACTAGAAAACGTGATCGAAAACACAGGCATGTATACTTGAAAAAAGTTATTTAATTTAAATTGATCTATCAATCAAACAAAAACTAGTCAGCTAAGTAACCGATACAAATAATGATCTTTATAAAACAAATGGGAATATTGTTTACCCATTTATGCCGAGCGTCTAGAAAAAAGGCCTTGGCAAACAGCGCAGACCCAGATGAGACGCCGCATGATGCGTTGTTTGCTTAAAGGAATTTCTGTAAGAAATATTCTAAATATAGAAATAAATGTACTAGACATCCCTAATTTTGGAAATAAATTGATCCAATTTAGAAGGGTGGGAGAGTCAACTAGGCATAAATGGGTTAAATGATCGTGAGTTGTGTGGAGAATATCGTCTCAACTTATATCTGAGCATAAGATAAACGCGTCTGTTTACCTTTCAGCTTCCACTTCTACCCCAACCACTACTATAACTACAACCTCTACTACTACACCAACAACACCATCAACTACAACTGAATCAGCACCTCGACGTTAGTAACAATTTTATTTGTAATATTGAACAATTATTATATGAGATGTATATATTGAAATAACTTGTAATAAGAAATTGAGTCGCAAAAGGCGAACGATGACTATTGACAGAACACTTACTTATTTTATGTGAATTATATATATATGTGTCTGGTTGGGAAATCTTTTTTCGGCAAAGGGATGACAAATGCAGATACAAACAAATGTTCAAAATTTCGATTCGTAAATATTAAACTACTAGGTCAATATCCCGATTGGTAAAGAACCGGAACGTTTTACAATTAGTCGTAATTTAAATCGATAACATCATAGATTTTTAGCTTTTCTTTCCATTCTAGAGGCACACTTTTTATTAGACAAAATATTTCATGATATCTGTGGTATTTATCCCCTACAAGGTATGTAATTGCTCACAACTATGAATTTGCATTGTTCTATTGTCGTATAGATTATTTTACACGATTGACTTCTTTAATATGCCATTCTTTATAGCAAAATAAACCCTGTGATTTTTTTATCAATGAATTATTCCAAATTATTTCTTTTCCGATTTGTGAGATGTGTTTAGTGCGTTTACTTTATTCTAGACCTTAAATATATATCAGTGAAAGATTCCATTTTCTCCATTTATGTAAACAGTTTTCATGTAATGGAATTTTATTACATATACTGTGTTCAGCCGTTAAATTAGTATTGTTGTAGCCTCTACACCTACAAGTCCGTGCACTTAAAATAAAACTTATAAAAGAAATGGAAAATGAAACAGTTATAAACTGAAAGCAATAAATACAGCTAGAACAATTAGTATTTACTAACTTGAAAATACAACAACAATTCCGTAACATTTTGTAACAAACGCGCAGAATCAAACCTGTAAACATACGTGTAGTCTGCAATGTGGGTCAATAGAAGCTTCCTGCAAGTTCGTGCACACAAACTGATGAAGTCAGAGAGGCCCTGGGAGGGATGTCCAATTTGTATTTTGTCTTTTTACATGAACAATTAAAAGTGTTTAGTAAATATGTATTGTTCCTGTTAAATCATAAGTAATTACTGTATATATTTAGAGGATTTTTCTAGACTGATGTTGAAGTAAAATTGAACAGTAAACTGTGTTAATTAAATTTGTAGAACAAAGACACCATTAAAAATAACTTATTAACGGAACTGAACTTTAACTTTTGAGTCATTGGTCACTGTGACCCAAGTTACAATTTTTAAATACGGTCTGGTATTTACATTCGGGGAATAGAATTGACCGCATACACAGCATGCTTCGCCGTTATCGTCGCTCTCACAATCGGTAGGGTCGTCTTCAATGTTTTGATAGTTGAGTCAACTTGTTGATGGATGTAGCGGGTCAGATGATCCACAGGATTTTTTGCTTATCTTCTTAAGCTTCTTGCCTTTTTGCGTGTTTTGCCTGTTTTCTTTCTGATCTTCATATTCCAACAACCTTTCGATGTATGATGGATCTGTGATGTTTCTTCCGCTGGGTTAGGTTTGCGTAGCTTCGGGGATTCCGTGCAGGTGCAGTTACATTTGCAGGTATTGAGGAGAGCTTTGTCTGCGTTTTCAGCCTTCGTTTGCAAGTATTTATCAGCAGGTTCTTCGCCGTATTTCAATCAATTGACCTTCTGAATAGGTGTTCTGTCTCTGAACGATTCGCTCGGAAATAATTTTTCTTGCACAATTGCGTTGCTGTTCAAAGGCTATATTCCCGTTTTCTTAAAGGCAGCTACGATGGTGGAGGGGCTCATGTCTTTAAGATAGGCCTTTCATGCAATTTCAGTGATTTCGTACTTGGTTACGGATCTGCCGATGTGACCTCTCATTAACGATGCACATTCTCGGTAATAATACCCTTTAAATGGTCCAAATACTCTCACGTTAAGGGCTGAAGAATATGCTAGGTTTGCGCCGGCAAAACAAACAAGATAATATTGTGATATGCTGCCCATTCGTTCATTTGCTTGGATGTGTGGCTAGTATGTCCATCAAATATGAGCAGTATCTACTGGTGTCATTGGCATTTGATCTGACATTGTAAATAGTCATTGAAGGTATCTGTGTTCGACCAGCCAGACTCAGACATAACATTCCTGGTTCCTGGTGAACTGCCTTCGCTCAGGTCTGCATTAGTTCGTTTTCCTTTGTAGATCAAGTATGGTAGTAGATGATTTCCGGCGGCGTTCGCGCATCCTATGACAGTTGTGTTTGTCAAACGAGGAGACGTAACTGACTGCGGTTTCCCAGTAACTGCGGGTTTGAGTGGGTTTTCCTGCCTAAAGCTTAGGCTAATTCTCCCCAAAATTCTTTAAGTTATTTCTTGGTAATTCCGTAGCCATCCTGAGCTCAAACCTCAACATGTTCAACCAGGGAAAGCTCCTCTTCAGACGAAAACAATGTCAACTCGTTCTTCAAGTAAGCGGGATCAATGCAGCCTTTAATTCGATCTCTTAGGGTCTGAACCGGCACGCGAAACTGCATAGCTCCCTTCCGTACAGATACTTTTTCAGTCTTTACATAATCAACTGCTTTGTTAAGAACCTCTGGCGTATAATTACGATACTTTCCGTAGTTTTTCACAGACTTGGGATCTTTGTTTTATCTTAACTTAACGAATTAACTTATTTCGTACAAAAATATCTTACAACGCATAATGAAATTAATGAGGGTTTAATTAACATTGTCATTCTTGTTTAATCATACATTCACTGTGTCTTGTTGGATCTAGTATTAGGGGAAACAAATTTTAATCAAATAACAACGACACATTCATTTGACGTAAATGGAATCTTAATTGGATCTCTATGAAAACCATAAAATACACAGCAAATGATCTAACCGGGTCTCTCGACCAAGGGAAACGATCATGACTGAATTTCAATTTCAAAATGGCGGATCTCTACCGGCAGCGAAGATATTTTGTGAAATTTTAACATTTTATCAGTATTTCTATGGAAACAAAGTGAGAACTATCAATATTTTGTGTATATTTATAATGCAAACGTTGGATTTTTACAACTGTACCTGTTTTTCCTCATAATTTTCTCTTATTCGGCTTCAGCAATAATGGCTTGCACTCTTGAACAAAGTTGGGACAAGCGCTTTCGTTCCTTGCTTAGTTATCGACGTCATCAAGTAATACACGAACTTGTAAGGCTGTGCGAAGTTATAGGAATAGAGGATAAATTGTTATTCCAAGTGTGGTCGCGCTTTAACAGTCAAAATCAATATTTGTGCGTGGATACAATGGTACTTTTCTGTTTATAAGTACACCTTATTTCATGTATTGTTATTTATTTTTAACTGGATATAGTGGATACTTTGTCAAGAATGATAATTAAAAATTCAAACGACCTTTAACTGCCGTCAAGAAGAAAACAGGGAGCATTTGCACATCATGTTTGTTTGAGTTCGATGTTGTTTATGTGAATTCCTATTATATTTGTATCGTGTATTATGTATTAAGCTAGTAATTCATTGCATATGATGAAAAGATAGGGCGAAAGGGGACAATCTTGCCGTACTCTCTTTTTTATTTTGTCGAAGAATTAAGAGAAATAGCCATTATTAAATACAAAAATATTGCATTACTTTAAAACAATTTCGACCACTGTATTATAGACTGGCTATTGCCCATGTTATTTTAACACGTGTACATAAAATTATAGTCAAAGCTATCAAAAGCTTTTTTGAAAATTGAAGAAATATATAAATTCTGTTTTATTAAAATCGTTCACTATATAACTCCCTTGTATGAATCATGTTTGATCCGTGTTAATAAGTGTTTGAAGATAAGGTTTAATTCTGTTAGCTACAGATTTACTTGCAATTTTATAGTCAACGTTTAACAAAGAGATTGGTCGCAAATGATTGATGGATGGAATATCTTCACCTTTTCTTCGCAAAAGTGAAATAAGACCTTGTGTTAGAAGTTCAGTTAAATTTTCGGTTTGAAAAGAATAATTTATTGAACTCAAAGTATTGTTTTATGTCAGTCTAAAAGAGTTTATAAAAGTCTGTTGTTAGTCTATCTGAGCCTTGGCTTTTGTTATTTTTCATGTCTTTTAATGCATGGAAGAATTTTTTTTCGGGAATAAATAGTTGATAATTTCGCAAGATGTTGACATAATGGGCCACAGTTTTATTTATCCAGAGTTACGTCTTTTTTATAGAATGATGCGAACTATTGCTTAACGTGTTCCAAATTTTTATAAATGATCATGTTCTATCTCATCATTAATTTGAAGGTGTTTAAGTACTGTTTTTCCGATCTTTTTTTTCTTAATTAGTGGAGTATTAAGTACTTTTCTCGGCTCCCTCAATCTTCTCTGCTTTCGTCCTTAATAAAATGCCTTTGATTTTTAATTAAAATCAACTACCTCTTTTATTGAATTTTAAACTACAGTTTTAAAATCTTTTAAAAAGAAATGAACTTTGAAGTTTAAAATAGCATGAACACCGTGTTAACGTATCAAAAAGAATGCTGAGTAATACAGTTGAGTGATGCGAGTTGAAGCCAGAAATAATAGTACAGTTTTTTGCATCACTTACCATTGAGGATGCAAGAAGGAAATAATCGAGTCTGCAATATTTTTTTTTTATATCATTTCTACCATCTAATTTGTCTTTATAAAATTGTGCATGGCATTGAAGTCACCACCAACTATCGTCAGGAATTCATCTAGTTCAGCACAATAGTATTTTCATTTGTATTAAAAAGGGACTGTCAACAGCGATTGACGAAAAATTAAAAGTTTAAAAATACCGTATTTTTTACAATTATTAGTTTATATTGTTTAAAATATCACGACTGGTATATTACATTACTTGAAAAAAGTTCATATTTTGAGTATATTCGGTAATATAATTTCGCGATGTGAACTCGAAAGTACATCGCGGAAATAGGTGACATAACGATATACACACTATAAATAACGCAAATAGATTGATAATTTTATATATAAAATATAAACAATTCACTAAGCATGCACAATTTGCATTCCTGGGTTTACCACGTGACGATGATGATCAATCTACTTGCGTTATTTACAGTTAACTGGTAGCTACCTGGTAGACATACCCAGTAAAATGTATTACCGAATATAATGAAAATATGAAACTTCACAAGTTTTTCAAGTAATGTAATAAACCAGTCATGATATTTTAATCAATATAAACTAACAATTGTAAAAAATACGGTAGTTAATAACTTTTCTTTTTTCGTCAATCGCGGTTGACATACCCTTTAACACCTGAAGTCTTCCGACTATAATTTCATTACGTTCGATAATATGTATTCAACTTTTTCTATTTATCATAATCCCTACTCCTAAACTGTTGGTACTTTGGCCACTTAAAAACTCCCCCTGCCCAATATTTGTCCCATGCCAAATTGTCTAGTTTGCTATCATAATAAATTTCTTGCAGCAGTGCTATGTCAACCGATTTCACTTTTATATAAGTTATAACCTGTTCACGTTTATTTTTTGCAATTAAGACCCCTTCCATTAAAGGTACACATTTTTAGACTTGTCATGTTTTCCATTGACATAATTACTCTGTTTTTATTATATTTATCATTGTTTAAGAGATACAATATCACAATTTTAAGTTGTACATATGCTTTCCTAAATAAAGTGAATGAATGATGTGTAGACCAATAAGCATTTTTGAAACAAATAAATAATACAGTTTTGCATTATCGATGTGGCAAAAAAAGATGTAGTATCAAGATTATTTGAGATGCTTTCACAAAAGCGGTTAAAAGGGACCTTTTCACAGATTTCGGCATGCATTAAAGTTTGTCATGTAATGCTTTATATTGATAAATGTAAACATTTGATTTAAAAAGCTCCAGAACAAAACAAAAAAAATGAAAGAAATAATAAAAAGTAACCATCAACTGGGCTCGAACCACTGACCCCTGAGTAAAAGTCTAACGCTTAGACCACTCGGACATCCGTGCTCATACAATTTATGATGTATTTAATACTTGATATAAGTAATCCTCGTAGTGTCACAACATATAACGACAACAACATAACTCTCCAATTTATGCATGCGTTTCGCGTTGCAACGCTTTATAATGTTCAGGTTTTAAAATCGTCAAAAGATGCTTATGATTGATTTTTTAGAGCATGGTAAATGTTCAGTATTTCTGTTTCCTCACAAACATCATAACTGCAACGACAATTTTTTGAATCTGAAACTTTTTTTTTGAAATTTTGTCATTTTACCAAAGCGTGAAAAGGCCCCTTTTACGTTAACGAAAATTCATATAAGATAAATCATTTACATACAAAAACGCACTTATTTATTGCAAATTTGATCTATAACCTAGTCACATTTCGTTTACAACAAAACATTCGGCGTAAATATAGGCGATAAATAGTATGTTGTATTAAAACTTTACATACATTTTCATTGGATTTTCATCAATCATGTACGTAACTCAATCAAGTAAGTAACCTGGTTCAGCTCTAATTTCTTATTTCGTTTTTGATTCTTTTATTATGTTCGGTTGGGTCAATTTCATATTCGTGCATATCGATTACTCTTGAAATAGCTTTAGGTAATTGCTTGTATTTACCCTGTGATATTTCAATTGTATCTTTGGTATTGCTCCATGATTATCAGTGAATACAGCCTAATCGACGGACAGCTTAACTACCAATGTACATGTGTATATATACAGAACAAAACACTTTAATTGAATTATTTAATGTTAAGGTCCGACGAAATTGACCTTACACTGGTGCACTTCATTTCACACATGGACTTATTTATTTCGTGTATCAGTGGCAACCCGGACATATTGGCGACCTTCTATCATTTTTGTCAAAACTGTTTACCGAGTTTATTTTGAAACGAAAACAATTTGCCTCTCTATAATATTACTCGCACGTGTACAGCAATCACTTGATGCATTTTGTTCTTGGATAACTTAACCGCTCGATTACAAAATCATTAATCACAGATGCAGGACCTTACCTACAATTTAGTTTTATGATAAAACTGTCAACAAAAGTGTTTTACCCTGTAGATAACAACATATATTAGTATTTTATATTCAGAAGCGGTAGCAATTTATGCCAGTGATCAAACGGGTTCAGGTTGAATGAAATTGTTTCACATGTTCATTGCTTTTATTTTAGAAAATTATTTGAATGCCCACTAATGCTTGTAAGTTATTTTGGCCATTAACGTATCATACGCCTCTATTACATTATATAAGGGAGTGATAACCATATTTGGTGAACGTGTGTATTACAGGAAAATGCCACGTGTGCAACGGCCCTCTACAGATCTGTGAAAGTAAGCACGCGCTTCAGGAATGTCCTTCAGGCACAGATTTCTGCATTAACGAACTGACCAACCACGATGATGCCTCGAGAACTGTTAACAGAAGGTGATTCTCTCCTTATATATGATTTATTCGCATGAGGTAATCACTTCTTCGGCTGATTTTTTTTTTAATTTAGATATGCAAACAATTTGATAAGTTTCGTTTTAACACTTGATTGTGTTTGCCAAAAATATTTAAATATATATTGTTTTCTGTTACCGAGAATCGAACAAACAAGGAAGAGCGATCATATATAATTTTTAATTAAAAAAAAAAGATAATTTCAATGGTTTTGATTACATGCCTAGAAATTTGCTGTGTTCAGAAAGATGATAGTCTTAATGGTTGGATTTTATGAATTTAACTTTACATAAACATTGAAATTGCATGCAGATGCGGTACATACAATGATTGCAACGACGGATGGTATTTAACGTATTCTGATGACGACAAGTGCACAGGTTTCGATGAAAACAAGGTTTACACGGAGGATTTCTACTGTGAATATTGCTGTAAGGATGATGGTTGCAATGAGCTGGTGAATCCGTCAAATACGTGGACTCCGTAACCAGTTACTTGTCGTATTTGTCGACAAATATAGTGGTTTATATATGAGCACAAAAGGGCGTGTGGGAGGGCGGTTGTACGGATGGATGGGCGTTAAGCTGTTGTTTACTGTAGAATAAAGCTTTGTAATGTAATTTTAATGAAAATTTACCGAAATCAATCGGGTTCAGGTTGAATCGATGAACCTCTGCTAAATAGAGGGTTATAGATAATTCCGCGTCACTGCATATGTTTTTATTTATAAAAATAAAATATAGCAATGTTTAAAAATATTGTTTTGGCCATACGGTTGAATTCCAAATAAATGCTCTTTAGAATAATCTTTGTCAACATTATTAAAAAGGTTGCGCTCCATTGCACAAAATTGCCGTTTAAGCTAAAATTGAATTTGCATTTAAGTTGTCTATGTTGGCAGGTTATTACTGTCTTCAAAATGTACACATATGTTTTTTCGAAGATCTACTAAACTGTTTATCTGCTTTACAGCATTACATGTTCACTAGAGCTCTGCTCAGTGAATAAATATATCCAAAACTGTTTTGTCTAATCCTATGATAAGATTTGTAAATTATTTCCCGAAATGGGGGCTTGGGCTTAAACAGAAATGTGTTTATGTTTAGTATTTGTGACATATTTGCATTATATTTTGAATAATCTTCATGACAAAAAGAAACATACAGAAAAACAACAACACATGTTTCTTGGAAGATCCTTTACTAAACATGTGCACATGATTCCGTTCAACTACATTAAATGACAATCATTGCTTAAAATAGACAGCTCATCAATCAATGTAGCACTCGTTTTTATTAGTTGGTCATGCACATACACACCCACTTTTAAATTTAAAACCAAACTTGCATGTATTTGTCATATATTTGTTCATGTGCATTAATTGGCGAATTAAAATTACAGCTTTAATGTGCTGGCCGCTTCTTTCTTTTGTCTCGTTACATGTGAACAATGACCGGTATACATTTGACACATGTATATATTAATATAATCGAATTTCAATGAAAATAATTATTTAGAAAAAGTGCTAAACTGATGTTTAAATTTGTTCAAGAAAACAATGGATTCAGTGAGCATCAAGAATTGTGATATATCTGCCATATTATCAAATCAAATCAAATAGGAATGAACGTGTGTATAGTTGTGTCCTCTTTAAAGTAGGAAGACGGGTGGGTGATTACCTCGACGCTTGGCTTTTTGATGGTGAACATTTGTGCAAATTATTTTAAAATCCATCAATATATGGGAAAGTTATGGCTGAGACAGGTTCTTTTAAGCAGTTTTATGGCCAAGATAAACGTTTATCCTTAAATGT